>NC_063445.1:8218379-8286664 GCF_020379485.1 Brassica napus | reverse complement strand
AATAAATTCTCTCTTTAGTGTAAAAATTTGTTAGCAAACGAGATATTTTTTATAAGGTTGGTATGCTATAGATTTTCTTTTTAAGTTGCTTGTAGTTTTAAATGTACATAGTTTGAAATCAATATATGGACCTTAGCTTTCAAAATCAGAAGGTATGTAAGTAATACAATTCTTAGATGGATATATTCCAAATATAGGACATGGTAACTCATGTATAGAATACAAACAAATGTAATTTAAGGGCAAATCTCCAAAATAGCACATTTCTAGTTTATATCACAAAAATAGCACTCAAAAACTAAATGACCAAAATAACCTTTCTAAATTTATCCTTTGAAAATTTTAATCTTTTGATTTTTCAAAATTTGAAATCTTATACCAGAAACCTCATTTCTCAACTCTAAACCCTAAACCCTAAACTCGAAACCCTAAACCATAAACCCAAACCCTTAACCCTAAACTTAAACCCTAAACCCTAAACCCTAAACTCTAAACCCGAAACCCTAAATCCTAACCCTAAACCCTAAACCCTAAACTCTAAACCCTAACCCTAAAATCTAAACCCTAAACCCTAAACCCCAAATCGTAAAACTCACCCTTAACTCTAAACCCTAAGTTTGTGACTTTTGATAAAACATTAAGTGCCTTTTTGTGACTTTTGACCTGAATGCTAGTTTGGGAACAAAAAACTTGATTTAGTGCTAGTTTTGTCTTTTCTCTATTTTTAATAGTATCAAACAAAAGAAAACTGTACTTAACCTCTGAATAAAAGTAAGATCTACGTTTTCTTAAACCAGAACGAAAAATAAAACAAGCAAACCAAAAAAATCTGCTGGTTCGCTGTAACACCATGGGCATAGGTTATGTTGGCTGTAATTGTAAATTACAAGAAGAGAGAGTACGTACTAACTTATGGCGAATGCGTCCGTTGTATTTTGAGCTGTCGATTTTCATGTTTGTAACCCCGCCCACGTGTGTAGAAATTCCGGTGCCAATCTAAGGGTTGAATTCAGTTGCTTCGAACTTAGCTTACAACCAACAGCTTTTTAATTTGTTGACATCTTTTGAGATATCAAAGTTTTTTTAGCACGCACCTTTCTAAAGCGTTCCCTTAGCACACGCACTACTTGTAGGGTGTAACTCATTCAATTCAACATAACTATAATAGAAAAACTAGGGGATTTTTAGTGTTAAATTTGTATGTGTGTTAAATTTATTTTAGCCGTTACAAAACAATGTAACTCCTTGTCTAACTACGTATGTATCCATGTGTTGTTTATATAACATTTTATTACCATATACATTATGTTATGACGGAATCATGGAATTTGTGGTGAGATATAGTGACACTGTTAAAGAAGATTGATGGGCCTGAACTGGAGTTGCCTCGTCACCGCCATTTACAGTTGTGATTGTGTGTGGATTTTGTTGACAATTTCAACGAAAGGTTACCAACTGTCGCAACGTTGGAATCACTGTTTGAATGTCTTCTCCAGCCTGGCATTTATTTCCCAAGCTATCATCTCCACACACAGAACAAAAACTGGGTTCTAATAATAGTGGCAATTCAGTCATGTATATGAAAAAGTAACAATAATAGCGATGAAATCAATTGATTTGCGGGGTTGTAGACGTCAATATGCAAATACTGTAGTTTAACCTCTTGAGCGCAAATGTGTGTTACATAGGAACACATGAGTCCCCTCCCTTAACTTTCATTAATAATTTTCGTTTCCTCTTTTTGTTTGCTCTTTTTAATAAGTCTTATCAGTTGATTCGATTAGTTGCAGTAGACACATGCTTAATATTATAGAATGGACTTCTCTCTCAAAAAAAACCATCATATTGTCTTTGTCTGATCCAGTTTAGAATGATCTATATGAGGAATGCTAAAATTTTCAAATAGTATGTTATCAAACTACCATCGTGTAAACTGTTTGGGACCGATTCATAAGCTCAAACTTTCAGATAATATATTAAAAAAAACTCAGTCTGGAAAGAGTGTTTTAGCACATTTCAAGTCTCGGATATCATTTTGACTACAGCAATGTTGGTTTTTTTGTTTGCTCTTATATGTGGTTTACAATATTTCTCTTTTATTTTCACTTATTTTTTTTCTAAATCCAGCACGTACGGGTGGTTTCCAAAATTTAAATATTGCAACTATGTATTAATTTTGATTAACTTTAAAACAAAACAAAAAAAAAGTATATTTGAGTATTTATTTCTAAGTGTTAGTTGTACAATATAATCGTTTTTTTGTCAAATTGTACATATAAAATCTATATTGCTGAATATCCGGCCCAATCAAAATGGTTTAGAATACAAATATATCAATGGTTTTAAGCCTTGAAAGTGAAACTGTGTCTTTTGTTTGTGTTAATCCCTTTCTGAGAAAATTTGATATAAACAAGAGTTTAAAAATGTAGCCATGTTATATGAAGTAATATTTATGGATTTGATGTCGATTTGACATATTAAAGGTGGTGTTTTTTTATGTGAAAGGAAGGTGGTGGTATTCGCTGGTAGTTTATGGGTGCCAGCTGATTAGTTTAGTGTTCTTCATCATAGATCTACTACGAAGTCATTTTTATGGAAATTTTGGTGATGGGAACGGAACAGAATCAGAACTCAATCTTTTAGTTGGTATATGGAGTTGATGCAGTATTGCAACTTTGGTATCGGCAACAAACTGCAGAAGGTTTTCATTTTATTAACTGGGTTCTTATCTCTTTAATTTAAGATCAGATTATTTTTGTGTTTTTGGTGTAAATTTCTCTATAGTAGTTCGTTTAAGGTTTGTCATTTTGGTTTCCATTTTTCTTTTACTTTGTTATTGAGGTTTTTTGTTAAAAAGTTTTTATTGAGGTTTCACAAAAGGTAACCCTGAACAAAATTGTAAAGGGCAATAAAGAGGAAGATCTAAATAAATTATAAAAAGTGGTTTATCATAAAAGAGATCATAAATTCACATGCTAGATATACGTGAACCCCAGTTATTGCGTCAACTCAAATCAAAATCATCATAATACTAATAAGGTATCATTAAAGATTATCTCTTATGTTTTGGTACTTTATCTTTCTATCTTTTTTAATATAAGAGCATAGATTACAGGGGTCTCTAAAATGGGTTTCCATGAAATTAGACATCAAAAAAAAAAAAAAAAAAAATCTATTAATGAGGAAACGTATTCTTAATTAAGCAATAGAATGCACGTCTCTTAGCAGACACGTGTTACATTTTATTGGGAAGGAGATGTTCATCTCTGAAGAGACGAGTCTCTCGACCAAGAGAGTCATGAGAGAGAGGTGGAGTGATTCTTGGTCGAGAGAGACGTCGAGACAGAGATGAAACATCTCCTTCCCAATAAAATTGTAACACGTGTCTGCTAAGAGACGTGCATTCTATTGCTTAATTAAGATACGTTTCCTCAATTAATAGCTTTTTTTTTTTTTTTTTTTTATTCCTAATTTCATGGAAACCCATTTTAAGAGACCCCTGTAATCATATGCTCTTATATTAAAAAAGATAGAAAGATAAAGTACCAAAACATAAGAGATAATCTTTAATGATACCTTATTAGTATTATGATGATTTTATTTTGAGTTTTGACGCAAATAACTGGGGTTCACGTATATACTAGCATGTGAATTTATGATATCTTTTATGATAAACCACTTTTTATAATTTATTTAGATCTTCCTCTTTTATTGCCCTTTACAATTTTGTTCAGGGTTAACTTTTGTGAAACCTCAATAAAAACCTTTTTTAACAAAAAACCTCAATAAACAAAGTAGAAAGAAAAATGGAAACCAAAATGACTAAAACCCTAAACGAACTACTATAGAGAAATTTAACACCAAAAACACAAAAAATAATCTGATCTTAAATTAAAGAGATAAGAACACAGTGAATAAAAATGAAAACTTTCTGCAGTTGTTGCCGAGAACCAAAGTTGCAATACTGCATCAACTCCATCAATACCAACTAAAAGATTGAGTTCTGATTCTTTGCGTTCCATCACCAAAATTTCCAATAAAAATGACTTCGTAGTAGATCTATGATGAAGAACACTAAACTATATCAGCTGCACCCATAAACTACCAGCGAAATACCACCACCTTCCTTTCACATAAAAAAACACCACCTTTAAATATGTCAAAATCGACATCAAATCCATAAATACTTCATCATAACATGGCGTACATTTTTAAACTCTTGTTTATATCAAATTTTCTCAGAAAGGATTAACACAAACAAAAGACACAGTTTCACTTTCAAGGCTTAAAAAGCCATTGATATATTTGTATTCTAAACCATTTATGATTTGGGCCGAGATATTCAGCAATATAGATTATATTGTACAATTTTGACAAAAAAAAACGATTATATTGTACAACTAACACCTTAGAAATAAGATACTCAAAACTTATACTTTTTTTTGTTTGTTGTTAAAGTGAATCAAAATTAATACATAGTTGCAATATTTAAATTTGGAAACCACCCGTACGTGCTGGATTGAGGAAAAAAAATAAGTGAAAATAAAAGAGAAATATTGTAAACCACATATAAGAGCAAACAAAAAAACCAACATTGCTGTAGTCAAATGATATCCGAGACTTGGAAATGTGCTAAAACACTCTTTCCAGACTGAGTTTCTTTTAATATATTATCTGAAAAGTTTGAGCTTATGAATCGGTCCAAACAGTTTACACGATGGTAGTTTGATAACATACTATTTGAAAATTTTAGCATTCATCATATAGATCATTCTAAACTTGGATCAGACAAAGACAATATGATGGTTTTTTTTGAGAGAGAAGTCCATTCTATAATATTAAGCATGTGTCTACTGCAACTAATCGAATCAACTGATAAGACTTATTAAAAAGAGCAAACAAAAAGAGGAAACGAAAATTATTAATGAAAGTTAAGGGAGGGGACTCATGTGTTCCTAATGTAACACACATTTGCGCTCAAGAGGTTAAACTACAGTATTTGCATATTGACGTCTACAACCCCGCAAATCAATTGATTTCATCGCCTATTAATTGTTACTTTTTCATATACATGACTGAATTGCCACTATTATTAGAAACCCAGTTTTTGTTCTGTGTGTGGAGATGATAGCTTGGGAAATAAATGCCAGGCTGGAGAAGACATTCAAACAGTGATTCCAACGTTGCGACAGTGGTAACCTTTCGTTGAAATTGTCAACAAAATTCACACACAATCACAACTGTAAATGGCGGTGACGACGGCAACTCCAGTTCAGCCCCATCAATCTTCTTTAACAGTGTCACTATATCTCACCACAAATTTCCATGATTCCGTCATAACATAATGTATATGGTAATAAAATGTTATATGAAACAACACATGGATACGATACGTAGTTAGACAAGGAGTTACATTGTTTGTAACGTGCTAAAATATAATTTAACACACATACAAATTTAACACTAACTAAATCGCCCTAGTATTTTCTATTATAGTATATGTGAATTGAATGAGTTACACCCTACAAGTAGTGCGTGTGCTAAGGGAACGCTTTAGAAAGGTGCGTGCTAAAAAAACATTTGATATCTCAAAAGATGTCAACAAATTAAAAAGCTGTTGGTTGTAAGCTAAGTTCGAAGCAACTGAATTCCAACCCTTAGATTGGCACCGGAATTTCTACACACGTGGGTCTCGGGGTTACAAACATGAAAATCGACAGCTCAAAATACAACGGACGCATTCGCCATAAGTTTAGTAACGTACTCTCTCTTCTTGTATTTACAAATTACAAGCCAACATAACCTATTGCCCATGGTGTTACAGCGAACCAGCAGATTTTTTTGGTTTGCTTGTTTTATTTTTCGTTCTGGTTTAAGAAAACGTAGATCATTACTTTTATTCAGAGGTTAAGTACAGTTTTCTTTTGTTTGATACTATTAAAAATAGAGAAAAAGACAAAAATAGCACTAAATCAAGTTTTTGTTCCCAAACTAGCATTCAAGGTCAAAAGTCACAAAAATAGCACTTAATGTTTTATCAAAAGTCACAAACTTAGGGTTTAGAGTTAAAGGGTGAGGTTTACGATTTGGGGTTTAGGGTTTAGGGGTTTAGAGTTTAGGGTTTAGGGTTTAGAGTTTAGGGTTTAGGGTTTAGGGTTTAGGATTTAGGGTTTAGGGTTTAGAGTTTAGGGTTTAGGGTTTAGGGTTTAGAGTTTAGGGTTTAGGGTTTAGGGTTTATGGTTTAGGGTTTAGAGTTTAGGGTTTAGGGTTTAGAGTTGAGAAATGAGGTTTTGGGGATAAGATTTCAAATTTTGAAAAATAAAAAGATTAAAATTTTCAAAGGATAAATTTAGAAAGGTGCTATTTTGGTCATTTTAGTTTTTGAGTGCTATTTTTGTGATATAAACTTAGAAATGTGCTATTTTGGAGATTTGCCCTTAAAATTACATTTGTTTGTATTATATACATGAGTTTACATGATCATATATATGGAATATATTCATCATAAGAATTGTATTACATGACTCTTCTGATTTTGAAATGCTAAGGTACATATATTGATTTCAAACTATGTACATTTAAAACTACAAGCAACTTAAAAAGAAAATCTCATAGCATAAACAACCTTATAAAAAATATCTCGTTTGCTAACAAATTTTACACTAAAGAGAGAATATTATTTTTGACGTTGTACATGTATATGAATATATGACATATTGGTTCAGACTATTGGAAGTTTGGAACTACAGGTGTAGAGAACCTGTTCCTTCAGTTTTATCAATATCTTGTCAGAAACCGTGTTTGGAAAACGTAACTGTTGGGCTTGAAAATTGTGGAAGTGCAACTCTTCATACAGCATAAATGATCATTGAAGTATGAGCTTAAAGAGTGAGACTCGAGTTCTGCGAGAATGTGCATTGAAGGGAAGAAAAATATGCATTTTGTAGTTCTTATATATTTACATTTTACAATGAGTTTCCTAATATTCTACCTTATTCTCAACATCTCTCACAAAGTATTAAGTATTTACGCTAGATTTATGTCGCCATATGTTGTTTACAACCTGGGCTTATTGGCAAAGTAAGAACTCATAATGTTGACAAGGAAGATCAAATAATGGACAATGGTCAAGGACATATATCAACACATGGTTACTGGTTAGTAAGCCTCCGTATATATTTTTATGTTTTTTAAGGGTCTTCGCTCGACGACAAAGAATATATAATTATTTATTATTATTATTATTATTATTTTTTCTCAATAGATAATTATTACTTCAAAATTGATATTATGTGACCAATAACAAAGCATACTCATGTGAATAACAGACGGTCTCACGGCCGATGTATCATGGCTAATCAGGACCCAAGTCGACTTTTACTGCCAATAACGGGCTTAATCTCTGTTTTCGACCCATGTTAAATCCAAAAGCAACGTCGGAGCAGGCCTGGAACCACATAAATCGTTTCTGTATGTGCTATTGTAATCATCCAGTCTTTGATGAACAGATAACTTGTTTCATTAGAAAGGGTTTTATTGAAATTGAGATCATTACGAATGATGCATGTGTTGAAGTAAGCTTGAAGACATCTTGTTGAGATGCAAGTTTCGTAATCTTACGGAGTTATGGTTCCTAAAAAGATTATGAGTTATCTAATTGTGTTATTTCTATTAGAACTAGAAATTATCTATAAAAGAGATGTCAAGGTGTGACATAACTCAGGAGTTTTATGATTGTTTGAAAAAATTTAAGATTTTGAGTTATTTTCCTTAAGATTAATAATAGAGCGATTCTTATTTTGCAGTAAGGATGGAGGAAACAAATTCTACATGGTGTTTACTTTATACTAGACTTGAAGAGTAATATAATCAATCTTGGAAAAGCCACAAAATCGGGTTGGATGTCAGGATGAAGGAGTACTATCTCATGTATAAAGCAAGGTCAGTAGCAAAATGCTACATACAAAGACATGGGATTGATTTCGAAGAAGTATTCACGCATGTGGTACGTGTTGAGACAGTCCGGTTTATACTCTTTTTAGCGGCATCTAAAGGCTGGGAAGTACACCATATAGACATTAAAAACGCATTCCTTCATGATGACTTGAAAGAAGAAGTATATGTTTCACAATCAGAGAGTTTTGAGATCAAAGGAAAGGAGAGCAAAGTGTATAAATTGAGTAAAACACTATATGGCTTGCGTCAAGATCCTAGGGCATCGAATGAAAAATTAAATAAAGTACTTGGAGAATTAAGGTTTGTTAAGTTCTCAAAGGAACCAGCACTATACGTCGATGTCGATGATCTTCTAGTAACTGGAACAAGTCTTGATTTAATCATCGACTTTACGAAAGGAATGTATGCGAAGTTTGAGATGAGTGACTTAGGAAAGCTAACATACTACCTAGATATTGAAGTTGATCAGCACGATGAAGGGATTACATTAAGACAGGAAAGATAGGCTAAGAAGATATTAGAAGAAGATGGAATGCGAGAATGCACTGCAGTTCACGTGCCTATGGACCCAAGTTTGAAGTTATCGAAAGCACAAGATGAACAAAGCGTAGACGAGAAGGAATACAAAAGAAGAATCGGTTTGCTTAGGTACTTATTTCATACCAGACCAGACCTTTCTTTCTCGGTTGGAATTATGAGCAGATATATGAAGATCCTAAGACATCGCATGCAGCAGCTATGAAGCAAATACTAAGATATTTGCAAGGAACTCTCACCCATGGACTTGTTTTCAGACGAGCAACTAAAACAAAGCTTATATGGTACAATGATGCTAGTCACAGTGTGGACGAAGATGTTGGAAGAAGCAAAACCAGTCATGTTTTTATTTCTTAGATTCCCATATTACTCGGTGTTCTCAGAAACAAGAAATGGTTGCTCTATCGTCCTGTGAAACAGAGTTTATGGCAGAAACAGAGGCAGTTAAACTGGCTATTTGGCTTTAAGATCTTCTTAGTAAAATAGTTGGAAAGGCGTGTGAGAAGGTAGTGATTCAAATCGAAAATATATTTGCTATAATCTCACTAAGAATCCAGTGTTTCATGGTCGGAGTAAGCATATACACCGACGTTGTCACTTCATACGAGAGTGTGTTGACAATAACTTGATCAAAGTTTAACATGTACCGAGGAGTGAGCAAAGAGTTGACATTTTAACAAAAGCACTGCAAATACAATACAAAGAGATGAGAAGCTTAGTCGACGTTTAAGATTTGTAAAAACTCATTCAAACTTAAGGGGGAGAATGTTGGAGTAAACTTGAAGATAGCTTGAGATATAAGTTTTCTAATTCTATCAAGTTATGGTTTCCTAAAAACATTAGGAGTTATCTAATTGTGTTATTTCTATTAGAATTAAGAGTTATCTAATCCTCTATATAAAGAGACGTCAAGGTGTGACATAACGCATGAGTTTTATAATTGTTTGAGAGAGTTTAAGGTTTTGAATTATTTTCCTTAAGATTAATAATAGAGCAGTTCTTAATTTGTGAGTTCGTACAATCAACATCGTGAAACTTAGATTCTATAGCATGTATAATACATGTTTTTAAAAAGTGAGCAGTTCATAGATACACTGATGCACATAGATACACTGATATGTAGAGAATGTGCTAGGATTAAGAAAACCACAAAACGTGCACGAAAATAACTCGTGCGTAGAAAACAACAGATTAGACCAGTGACGAAACCATTTGACAGACTACGGGTGCACCCGTAATTATAGTTATCTTTTGATTTTTGTGATATAATTTAGCATAATAATGCTAGAATAGATGGTAAGCGCTTAGGTAGTGCACCCATAGAAACCCAGGTTTGATGCCTTCATACGTTTTTTTTCTTTTATTATCAATGGGTGCACCCAGTTCACAAAAATCCTAGATTCGCCCCTGGATTAGACTGATAATCGTTTTTTTTTTCTTTTTTGGATAGATTTATTTCGGATCTATAAGCAGGTGAATATATATATATATATATAAACTCAAAACTAGTTTAAGTTATAGGACCAGAGACTCGGTTAACTTGATCATGTGGGTAAACTGTACTGGCCCTTAAACTCAGTCCATGGAAGCTGGGCCTTGACCCACCTTAACAACTATTTACTGTATAATATTGGCGTGTACGTGTTTTTTGTTTACAACCAGACAAATTATTCTATACTAAAATCCTACACTAAATATTTATAGAAATTCGAATGAAAGAAAACAATGAAAAAAAGTACTCATGTTGGAACCAACATGGCGGATCTTCGACGAGATTAAACCATGCTTCTGTTACTACTTTGGTTCACCTGTTTATATACTTTAATCAAAATATATGATATAGTGATTTGGGATATGTTGTCATTGTGTTATTATTTGAATTCAATTTGTATTATACCTATGGTTACATATTGAATTAATGAAAGGAAAAATAATCGCTAGCTACATGAACAATACATCACCACATGAACACACATTTGGGCAAAAAATATGTATTAAAAATCACATAAATTATATTAATCACATGACAACATCCATAAACTATTATGTATTATGTTGCTAACACTATCAACATAATTCTGATAGTTATAAAAGTGTATTGGACTTGTAATACAAAGATTTTTTATGTTGCTTAATATATTTTAAGAGACCTGGTTTTAACAGACCCGGTTTTAACATATTATTCATATTGTTTGATGTATAATATTGCATTTTGAATGATCTCAATCTATGTGAAATTATTTTGTTTTTGATTATTTGTATACGCACTATAATACATTTTTTCAAATAATTTTCAGTGTCAAATTTTAAATCTGACATATTTTCTGATACTATAATTATATTTATGGTGTTAACAATACATATTAGTTCAATGGTGTCACTTGATTCATATATTTTGTGTATTTTTAATAAATTTTTGTTGTCCAGATGTGTGGTTATGTGGTGATGTATGTTTTGTGTAGATAGATAATCATTTTTCCTAAATGGAACAAGAAGTTCAACGCCTGATCTAAATATTTGCAACATTATTTGAACACGAATTTGCATCAGATCCCTTTGGTCCATGTAGAGAAAATGGATATAGTGATTATACAAACCCTACACAAATCCTACACAAACCTAATATATAAATTAAATATTAATAGGAATAAAGGCAAAGAGACATTCCTACTACAAACCTACACAAAAAGGGAATGGAACAAAAGTTGACTGGGTGACCCATTCACACCTCATCTGCAATGAAAATGAAACAGACTGGGAAACCAAAAAAGTTTGCTTTTATTTTTGAAACTACAGTTTGCTTTTTTTAATTCTTCAGTATTTTCGCTAATTCATAGTTATGGAAAGAGGTTATTCAGCTTCCCCCCCCACCATGCAATACACTCCAAAAGACTCGATAGATGGAATCGTTCGTGTCCCCCCCCCCCAAAAAAAAAATACATAAAGACACATTGATGTACATTAAAGTTTTTATTCTATAGTCTTGCATATCATGTCACTTACCCCACCCCACTTCATCGAATTTCCGTATATTTTCCACCTATAAAATACAAATCATTTAACAAAACGGGCTGTACTTTTAACTGCCTTTATCTCCATTGTCGACTGTCTTCTTAATTTTCATTTGATATCCACTGTCGTCTTAACTAAATATATTTCGCTGTTGTTGAGTTGTTTATTTAACATCTTGAAATCAATCTTTATCATATAAAAATAAATGTTATATATAATATATGCATATACAATATGGAAAATCTGGTGCCATGTATATAGTAGTATATCCTTAGCTCCTGATTAGCCTAGTCGTCATGACCAACCGAACTATGAAAATTACATTTTTCTGTTACTGTAGGGCGTGGAAAATATCTCCATGTTTAATATATACACTAAGACATCTCCAACCCATAACACCATTTTGGTGCAAAAACTACACCATTTTAATGTCAAAAGTTTTTTCATCTCCAACCACAACACTAAAATTTTATTTTTGATTTTTATATTTGATTTTTATATTATTTAGTTAGAAATTTTATTATTACTTAATATATATATATAATTATTATGTAATTATACTGCACAAAAATGTATAACAATAAAATATTTGTTTTAAAATAAATTATTATTATTTTAAATATAATAATATTAAAATAATAAATTAAAATAACCTATTCTAATATCTGTAATTATTTAATTACTATATAATTATTTATCTATTTTATATGTGTTTATCTTGCCATTAATATTTATTTAATTAATATTTTATTAATAAAAGTAAGTAAATACTGTTTGACGTTGTGAATAGTAACACACGAAATTTGGTACGGTATTGTAACTTTGCACTAAAATGCTGAGACTTTTGTAGTTGGGTCGGAGAAGTTTTGGTGTAGAAATTACATTAAAATGGTGGTTTATAGTTGAGTTGGAGATGGTCTTAGCAATTAATACACCAAGCGAAGTAGCTAGTTAAAACCATGTTCAGACAGATGATAACTAATATGAAATCAGAATCTGCTATCTTTTCCTTTTCTGTGTGTGTTGAATTCTGTTTAGGTGTGATGCAAAGTGATGGGTTTTAGACTATCAAAGAGAATCCATGTTGGGTGCTTGAAAAGGCGAGCCTTCAAAAAGAGAGAAGAGAATATAAAGATGTCTGGGAGAGAGGGAGAGAATATAAGTGTAGGCTTTGGTGTATGTGAAGTGTCTTTGTGTGTGTTTTTGGTAAATTGCTGTGTCAGCTTGATAGGGCACGCGTTTGTTCAAACTCCCAGGAAATGTTAAATGTTAAAAGAAAAAGAAGAAGAGGACATTTGTCACATTGCTCTCCCTATGACACACTAATCACGAGAGCTGAAATCATCTGTGTAAACAGAGTGTTTGATTTCCCATGTGATTGGATCCTGCTACCTGAGTGTGAGGGTTTGATTCTCACGTTTCCCCTTGGCCTCTTCCTACGTTTTTCCCCTTCCTCCAAAATACCTTTTTCAGATAAGAATGTAAATTTCAATGACACAAGGCATACAATTAGGTTTAATGCATCAACGGAAGCTAATTAAACAGATATTTAACAAAGCCCCCCAAAAAGATTAAAAAAACTTTGCAAGACATAAAAGTTTAATAACAACACTAAGTTTTGATTAAACCTTAGCTAAAATGAGATATCTGAGAAACTATGTACTTCCCGTAGATCAAAGCATTGTCTTGTAATCAGTACTTGCAACAAGAGTGAAGGTCAATAGAGAAGAATAGTCGGAGAACAAGCCGAGGACCCGCAGATTTTTGTAGGCGACTCCGAAAGGATAAAATGGTGAAGCAGGGTTGACTAAGTCCTTATTCGTCCATCACTCTGTGTAACCCACTCAGATGCTACGAACCCCAAAAGCTAACAAGATTAAAAAAAAAAAAAAAATCCTATTTTGGTGATAAGCTTAGAATTATCTATATGTATAAAAAATTCTATATAAATAAATTAATCTATCTATATAATATTATTTGAGAAATCAGTTTTCTATGTGTCGAAGTCACATTAATTCTCATGATTATTCAGAGAAACCTTTAATAAATTAAAAATATTATATATAATTGTCATTATTAAAAATAATAATTAATAATCTATGTCAATTAAATATTTAATTTTAGTTTCCTTTTCATTATATTTTCCAAATAACATAAAATAAAAAGCAAAAAAATATATACAAAAGGAAAGAAAACATATATAACAAAAATATATTTTGTAAATATATGAGCACGAAAATATAGTTTATATATAATGTTATTTAAAAAAGTAAGTTAACAAAAACAATTTTGATATTAAAAAATCATCTCTTTACAACAGAATTACAAACAACATATATATATATATATTTTAAGTAATAAAATATTTTATTAACAACAATCTGTTTTCCCAGATTATTACAAGAAGTAATTTAAATAACATAAAGTAAGATATTTTTCATAAACTAAGAATATTTTATAATTGCTACTATTGAGATGTTTATTCTTTTTCACATAATTTTTGTTCAATTTTTAATTTGATTTAAATTTTCAATATAACTCTTTGCCAAACTACATAAATAAAATAATCTACAAACTTTAATCAAACATAATATACCACTAATGTTTTTATAAGGTTTGATATTTTATTTGATTTTTAATTTATTTATATATCTGTACAACCTAATATACCTAAAATAAGAATACATAAACCAATATGAATTTTTATTAGTTGATAAAAAAAGAACAAATGAATTTTATGGTTAAAATTATTTAGAATATCTTTTTGATTTTATAAATAGTGATATATGTTCATGATTTTTAATAATTTATTGGTAATGTTTGTTCATAAAATTTTGTACTTATCATCACTTCGGTTTTTTTCTACTATTTTACAAGTCAAGAAATATCAAATTATACAAAAATATTAATGAAATTATAATTACATATTTAAGATTAAGAACTGGATGCAATAAATACAAATTTTGTTTAACTAGAATCAAAAGTAGTTGTATTTCGATTTGAAGAAATATACTTAACCCAATATAATCCAAAAATGAGTAACTGAAACAAAATAAATCTAAATGAAAATAGCAAAATTAAATTAAACTTTAATCTATCCAAAAATGATCTATGATCGAATTTGGAGAAAAGTTAATGCAATCTAATTAATACCCAAGTAATAACCAAATAGACTAGATACTATATATCTAAAATTACATGTTTAACTAAAATAACATAATATTAGTTCAAATAAACTATATATACAAAATAAAGATATTTAAATTAAAATCAAAACATTAATAAAAAATCAGAATATATTTAATTTGTAAATATTGATAACCATGCGTAAATACCAAAAAAATCAGCTATAAACAAATAAAAAGGATAGACGTTATTTTGATTCCTTTATATAACCAATGAAGCCAAAGGTGACGAGACGAAAAAAAACTTTTTTGACTGCAATAGTGATGTACAAAATATAATAGTCAAGTTTTACACCTTTTTTTTTTGTTTTACAACAAAAGGCTAAAGAAAATTAAGCAGAGTCCATATCCGAGAGCCATGTATGATTTAAGCCGTTGTCTTGTCTTTACTCTCCAATTTGTTTACCTTCAATTTTTTTTCATGTTAACTGGAAGTTTTGCATCCAAAAAGTAGTAGGACATCTCACATTTATAACATAATAATATTTTTTACTATTAATATATTAACCTCTCATAAACCATGAGATTTAGCGTTAAAAAAAAACCATGAGATTTTATTGATTTATATTCTAAGATTCAATTTAAAAAACTGGAATCAATCCAAAACTGAACCAAAATTAAACCGATTGAAACGAAAACACTAGATCTAAGACAAGAGTATTGTCGTCCTCAAGTAATATGTCGCCTTGAGGCCCTTGACATAAAGCAGCTTCCACCGCCAGCAACGGCGGTTAAACCCATCTGCATCCCCGCTTTGGCGACACTACTTCAGCGGCAAATCCATAAGACGTCGGAAGTGAGATGTTGGGTTCCTTCTAGATGCAGGAAACCCATTGGGTTTGGTTGGTGATAACCAAACTTGGAAGTTGGGCCATTGGTATTAGTCCATGAGATTAGTATTGGGCCTTGGAGGTTCTTAGGGTTAGTGAGACACATATATGTAGTCTCTTGACCTAATTTTTTATGTAGAGACTTACAAGAATCAAAAAGACAAAAGAGAGAAAAGAGGGAAGGAGACAGAATTTCGTCTGGGTTTGTCAAGGCAGATTTGGAGGGTCAAACGGATCCTGATCGGGCTGATATTTTGTGGGAAGCTTCTTCAGTCAGTGAGTTAAAGGTTCACCGAAGGGATTTAGATTTCAACGGTTGGATCTTCTGTTGTCTGGGTTTTAGTGAAGCTGGTTGTCACAGTTCTTCAGCAGTGCTGTCTTGAGTGTTTGGTAAATCCGACGGTGAGATCTTTTCTGATTGAGCTGAAATTTGGTAGAGGTGTTGTTGACTGGTTTATATTGGATTTTTACGGTGGGATTAGTCTCTGGTTGCCATAAACCTTGTGAGCTGAGGTCGTTTGGTTTCTGCTGGTTTTGAAGCTTTGTGTTGCTCTCTTGTTGTTGTTGTTCTTGTGTTGGAGATAGCTCTTTGTAGCTTGAGTCTATGTTCTGTTCAGGTTGTTGAACAGGGAGGAGGTGGTTGTACTCACATACATTTATATAGTGGATTGTTGAGTGGACTACGGTCCCGTGGTTTTTCCTTCTCACATCGAAGAGGTTTTCCACGTAAAAAGTGCTTGTCTCATTTAGTTATTGCTTATATTATATCATGCTATCGTCGAAGTATTTTTCTCTCAGATTCTCACAAGGTGAGGGGAAACACGATTGCTACATTCCGCTGCGCCTCATGTCCGCTTTCCCCAACAAAGTGGTATCAGAGCTTCTGGTTTTAGAGCTTTGGGTTTAATAACTTCGGGTTATTGTTGATTGTGAGAATTATGGAAAATACGAGCAGGATGATAAGCTTGAATGGTGCTAACTATCATCTATGGAAGGGCAAGATGGAGGATTTTCTCTTTGTTAAAGAATTCCATGTTCCAGTCTTCGAGGAGAAGAAACCTGAGAAGAAGACGGATGCAGAGTGGAAGCTGCTGCATCGCAAAATGTGTGGGTTGATAAGGCAGTGGGTAGATGATAATGTGTTGCATCATATTGAGACTGAGACAGATGCTCGTTCTTTGTGGAAGAATCTGGAGCAGTTGTATGCTAGGAAGACCGGAAACAACAAGATGTACATGATCAAGAAGTTGATTGAGCTGAGGTATCAGGAGGGAACTCCGATGACGGATCACTTGAATGCGTTTCAGGGATTGCTCAACAAGCTGTCTGATATGGGCATCAGGTTTGATGATGAGATTCACAGTCTGTGGCTTCTCGGTACTTTACCGGATTCTTGGGAGGTTTTCAGGATGTCTCTTTGTAACTCCGCGTCAGAAGGTGTTATTTCGATGGATTCAGTGAAGAACAGTGTTCTTAATGAGGAAGCAAGAAGGCAGTCGAATGCTAGTAGTTCACGTTCAGATGTCTTTGTTACTGAGTCAAGGGGGAGGAGTTCGAGTAGAGATCCCAAGAGAGACAAGAACAGGAGCAGGAGCAAATCTAATAAATTTGCTAACATGGAGTGCTATTTCTGTCACAAGAAAGGGCACATGAAGAAGGATTGCTGGAAGTTGAAAAACAAACAGCAAGGTAATCAAGAAGAAAAGGTGGATCGGGTGACTGTCACCGAAGATCAGTTTCTCATTCTTCTTGAGGGTGATGCCATTAATGTCGCATGCCAAGACACCAGTTGGGTGATTGATAGTGGAGCCACTACTCATGCAACATCACAGCGGGATTTGTTTTCTACCTATACTACGGGTAATTATGGTTCCGTGAAGATGGGAAATGATGCAATGGCTCAAGTTGCTGGCATTGGCGATATATGCTTGGAGACTAGTCTTGGGACTAGGTTGGTGCTTAAGGATGTTAAGCATGTTCCTGATATTAGGATGAATCTGATATCGACGGGAAGACTTGATGATGAGGGTTATTTCAGTTTGCACGGTGGTGGTAAATGGAAGCTCTCTCGCGGTTCTTTGATTGTGGCTCGAGGTGAGAAGTCATCATCCTTCTATTGGATGCAGGCTAAGGTCTCCAAAGACGCTGTTAATGCGGTGGAGAATGATGGTGCCATGGAGTTATGGCATAAGAGACTCGGTCACATGAGTGAGAAGGGAATGTCTGTGTTGTCTAAGAATGAGGTGATTCCAGGAATCTCTGGTTTGCACCTGCAGAAGTGTTCGCATTGCTTTGCGGGAAAACAACACAGAGTGTCTTTCAAGTCTTCTGCGCCTTCTAGGAAACCCGAGGTACTGGATTTGGTACATTCAGATGTGTGTGGTCCAATGAGGACAAGATCTCTTGGCGGCGCATCATATTTTGTGACTTTCATTGATGATCATTCAAGGAAGTTGTGGGTATTTCCTATGAGGACGAAGGATCAGGTGTTGGGATATTTCAAGCATTTTGTGGCATTGGTTGAGACACAAACGGGGAAGAAGCTGAAGTGTATCCGCAGTGATAATGGTGGAGAATATTCTGGACCATTTGATGCTTATTGCAAAGAGCATGGGATAAGGCATCAGTTCACGCCACCTAAGACTCCACAGTTGAATGGGTTGGCTGAAAGGATGAATAGGACGATTGTCGAGAGGATGAGATGTTTGATCTCACAGTCAGGCTTATCGATGACTTTCTGGGGAGAAGCTTTGAACACGGTGGTTCATGTACTGAATTTGTCACCGAGTGCTCCATTGGATGGTGATATTCCAGAGAGGGTTTGGACTGGTAAGGATGTCTCTTACAGTCACTTGAGGGTCTTTGGGTGTAAGGCATTTGTTCATATTCCCAAGGATGAGAGATCGAAGCTTGAGATGAAGTCACGGCAGTGTGTGTTCATCGGTTATGGTCAGGATGAGTTCGGGTACAGATTTTATGATCCCGTTGAGATGAAGCTCGTAAGGAGCAGAGATGTTATGTTCATGGAAGATCAAACGATTAAGGACATTGACAAGTCCAAAATTCCAGCTCAGGTTTATGAGAGTTTGATTGATTTAGAGGCTACTCCTTCTACATCGGTCCACGGTGAGGTTGAGGTTGAGGGTCAGGATAATACACCAGTGCAGATGCTCCCGCACATGAAGATGGTAGTGGTGATCATGGTGACGATCATGGTGAGACACCAGCTGCTGAGAACCAACCTATTGTTGTAAGAAGATCCGAGAGAGGTCTTAAACCGTCGACAAGGTATGATCCTAGTGAGTATGTATTACTTACTGATGGGGGAGAGCCTGAAAGCTATGATGAAGCTTTGGAGGATGAACAAAAAGATATGTGGTTTGGAGCCATGGATGAGGAGATGGATTCTTTTGAGGAGAACCATACTTTTGAGTTGGTGGAATTGCCTAAGGGCAAGAAGGCTCTGCTTAATAAGTGGGTGTACAGAATTAAGCATGAGGACGACAATTTGCCACCTCGACACAAGGCTAGATTGGTTGTGAAAGGATACATCCAAAAGAAGGGAATTGATTATGATGAAATCTTTTCTCCTGTTGTGAAGATGTCATCCATTCGGGTTGTGCTTGGATTGGCAGCGAGCCTTGATTTAGAGGTTGAGCAAATGGATTTGAAGACTGTTTTTCTCCATGGTGATTTGGAGGAAGAGATCTACATGGAACAACCGGAAGGCTATGTGAAAAAGGGCAAAGAAAATTTGGTTTGCCGCTTGAAGAAAAGCCTTTATGGATTGAAGCAAGCACCAAGGCAGTGGTACATGAAGTTCAAGTCTGTTATGGGGGAGCATGGTTATGCAGAGACTGATTCAGACCATTGTGTATTTGTGAAGGTTTTTGGTGAGGATGATTTTATCATCTTGTTGCTGTATGTCGATGATATGTTGATTGTGGGCAGGAACATGGATAAAATTAAGGAGCTGAAGGAGCAGCTCAGTGAGTCCTTTGCCATGAAAGATATGGGTCCAGCGAAACAGATTCTTGGTATGAGAATTGTTCGAGATAGAGGTGAGAAGCTGATTCACTTATCTCAGGAGAAGTACATTGAAAAAGTACTTAAGCGGTTTCACATGGACAAGTCTAAAGTGTTGAGTACTCCTCTTGCTCCACACTTAAGACTGAGCAGTCAACAAAGTCCGAAGACATATGCAGAGAAGGAAGATATGGAGAAGGTTCCATATGCTTCTGCAGTGGGTAGTTTGATGTATGCCATGGTCTGTACAAGACCGGATTTAGCTTACGCCGTTGGAGTTGTCAGCAGGTTTATCTCCAATCCAGGAAGAGAACATTGGAATGCTGTGAAGTGGATTTTGAGATAACTCAGAGGGACTTCTGATCTGAAGATTACATTTGGGGGTAAGAAGTCTTTACTGGTCAGTTTCACTGATTCTGACATGTCTGGAGATGTTGATTCTAGCAAGTCTACTTTGGGTTACTTGGTAACATTTGCAGGTTGAGCTGTGGCATGGCAGTCAAGGCTGCAAAAGTGCGTTGCACTATCTACCACTGAGGCAGAGTTCATTGCTGCAACTGAAGCTTGTAAAGAGTTGTTGTGGATGAAGAACTTCTGTGAAGAGATCGGTTTCAAGCAAGAAAAGTATGTGTTGCTTTGTGATAGTCAAAGCGCCATCTGTCTCGGGAAGAACTCTACATTTCATTCGAAATCAAAACACATTCAGAGGAGGTATCATTGGATACGAGATGTGGTTGCTTCTAAGGAAGTGGAACTTGAGAAAGTTCATACGGATGATAATGGAGCTGATATGATGACAAAGTCTTTGCCGAGGGGGAAGCTTGAAGTATGCCGAGGGATAGCCGGAATGGCTATTTCCTCCACCTAGTCGGAGGGGGAGTTTGTTGGGTTCCTTCTAGATGGAGGAAACCCATTGGATTTGGTTGGTGATAACCAAACTTGGAAGTTGGGCCATTGGTATTAGTCCATGAGATTAGTATTGGGGCTTGGAGGTTCTTAGGGTTAGTGAGACACATATATATAGTCTTTTGACCTATTTTTTTTATGTAGAGACTTACAAGAATCAAAAAGATAAAAGAGAGAAAAGAGGGAAGGAAGCAGAATTTCGTCTGGGTTTGTCAAGGCAGATTTGGAGGGTCAAACGGATCCTGATCGGGCTGATATTTTGTGGGACGCTTCTTCATTCAGTGTGTTAAAGGTTCACCGAAGGGATTTAGATTTCAACAGTTGGATCTTCTGTTGTCTGGGTTTTAGTGAAGCTGGTTGTCACAGTTCTTCAGCAGTGTTGTCTTGAGTGTTTGGTAAATCTGACGGTGAGATCTTCTCTGATTGAGCCGAAATTTGGCAGAGGTGTTTTTGACTGGTTTATCTTGGATTTGTACGGTGGGATTAGTCTCTGGTTTCCGGAATCCTTGTGAGCTGAGGTCGTTTGGTTTCTGCTGGTTTTGAAGCTTTGTGTTGCTCTCTTGTTGTTGTTGTTCTTGTGTTGGAGATAACTCTTTGTAGCTTGAGTCTCTGTTCTGTTCAGGTTGTTGAACAGGGAGGACGTGGTTGTACTCACATACATTTATATAGTGGATTGTTGAGTGGACTACGGTCCCGTGGTTTTTCCTTCTCACATCGAAGAGGTTTTCCACGTAAAAAGTGTTTGTCTCATTTAGTTATTGCTTATATTATATCCTGCTATCGTCGAAGTATTTTTCTCTCAGATTCTCACAAGGTCAGGGGAAACACGATTGCTACATTCCTCTGCGCCTCGTGTCCTCTTTCCCCAACATGAGATCCAAAGAGGTCATTTGGCAACATCATCAAAGCTGCTGTGATTCCGGGACAAGCGTCAGCACACTTGCAGCCACCATGAACCTTCCGAACCCAACCGCAACACAAACCAAAGCATCTTCAAACCTCCTTCCGCAAAGAAACTCTAGATCTAGCGGTGTCTCATCTCCCTCGTCGTCCTCTAACAGGATCTTAGCCAGATGTGCCAATACCGGAGATCTCGCATCAATAAAACCTTGAGCTGTTCCACCGCACCACTTATGTTCCTCTAAACCACTACATGTTTGGTGGAGAGGGTCTCTGAGACCGATCAAATCAACCAAGAAAAAAGATGAAGCACAATTTAAGAAGAAACAAAACGAAAGATAGAAAAACCTCTTTATGGGTTTCTCCATCGATGCAGATGCATACGCATACACCCGCAATGGAAAGACACGGTGTCTCAAAAAGAAAATTTAGAGAGAATTAAGAGAAAAATATTCTAAAGAAATAATATATCATCCTTATCTAATAAGGATAAGCAAAAATATGATGTTCCAATAAATTAAACTGATTGCGCTAATTAGGTCAAGATATTTTAAGGTTAACACAAGATGGAGATTAAGAGATATAGATCTATCTAGTATATTCTTTACATGAAGATTAGTACTCTACAAAGACCGTACTTGTTTCGCACGTACAACTAATGTGATCATCAAACTAACAGTGATAATTACAAAAATTAGCACATGTCATATGTAATAACCATTTGATTTTGCGAAATTTGATTTTTGAATTTTTTTTGTTTTGTTTATGCTTGTCACATATGTTCTGTGTATTCACCAACAAACATATAAATACAATCAGTTTTTTTTTTGATAAGTATGTGAATATCATTAAAAATGAAGCTGAATGATGTACAAGGATAAAGCGTTCAAGTCATTTGCTGCCAAAAAAAAATAAAAAACAGCTAAGAGAACTTAGAAGATGGCTAAAGGAACCAAATAACAGATGGGAACTAGGAGTGCATCAACCAGTGATGCATGAGGTTTTGGAAACGCTTTTGATGTTTCCTGGCATGAATGAGGTTCCGGACAAGCCTGTCGATAACCCTGAAGATAGAGTGAGGAGAAGAGGAGGCAGAGCCATGTAGCCGTCCATTCCGCTCAGCCCATAGTTTATAGATAGTAGCATGCACTGCGAGAAGCTTTAGAGTGGCTGTGCAAGCATCATGGCTTGTGTCCAGCCATTAAATAAGCGAACTCCATGCGTGGAATAAGACAGGTTTGAACCCCAACCGTTTAAGAATAAGCATCCATAACTCTTCACTGAATATGCACCTGAGGAAAATATGGTCTCTGGACTCGTCGTAAGTGTTGCAGATGCAGCATGATTTGGGAATTTCAAGTCCCCAAGAGGCAAGACGTTCGCGAGTGGGCAGTCTATCAAGATGAGCGACCCAAAGCATGAAGGCATGGCTTGGTATGTGTCCTTTAAACCAGACTAATTTCTCCCAGTCATCAGAGTGACCACGATTCCTGAGAGCCTCCCAAGTTGAGGCAGCAAAGTAGTTGCCCAGTTCATGCTCCCCCGCAAGCCAAAAAAATTATCTAACGAGGAAGATAAAGATGGAAGAGGGAGGGAGCATAGCATTAATTGAACATGTTCTGCTGCTGGCGATCTTGCTGGTCTTATGTTCCATCCCAAGGACGAGCAGGATGATGCAACAGAGGCTCGAAGTGGGATTCCTAACTAACGCTGCCCTGCTGGAGCAACCAGTTTTATCAGAGGACCCAGAGGCGACCAATGATCAAACGAAAAGCTAGCCTTGTTTCCCTGCCCAATATGACAACGAAGGAATCGTTCAGCCAAAGGACGAAGCTTAAGGATGCTTTTCCAGATCCAAGAAGATTGCTTGTTTTCATCAATAGACCAAATGGAAATATCTTTCATCCGATGAGATTTTGTCCAAGCTGCCAAGAGAGATTCCTCCTCACAAAAGAGAAGCCAGAAAAGCTTGAGGCAGAGAGTCTTGTTCCATAGTGTTAAATCACGCAAGCCAAGCCCTCCCTCATGCTTGGGGAGACAGATATTTGACCAAGAGACTTTAGCAGTAGCTCGAGATGTTGTGGAGCCATTCCAAAGGAACCTAGAGCATAGAGACTCAATGGCTTTGATACACCCTTTTGGCAGGACGAAAGAGGAGAACCAAAAATTGATTTTCCACAGATAACAGAAGAGAGTAACTGCTTCCGTCCTGCAAAAGAGAGAGCACGCGAACTCCACGAGGAGAATCTATTACGAAGCTGGTCCAGGAGAGGTTGGTAGTCAGAGATACGCAATTTATTGTGCATTAGAGGAAGCGTCAAGTAGCGGACATGTAGTGATCCAAGTGAGAAACCAAGACCCACAAGTTCGGAGGTTTCTGTCTAGCTCAATCCCACAACAAATAACTGTTTTTTGTCGATTCATCCTTAGACCAGACATTTCAGCAAAGCGGTCAAGGGTTTATCACCGTCGAAGAATATCATTATGTCGTCTGCAAATGAAAGATGAGTGACCATTGGAGAGGCGGCGTGAGGATGAAGACCAATCAACCCGGTTCTGAAGTTAGCGTTAAGCATCTGAGCTAGAACTTCCATTGCGAGTACAAATAAATATGGTGATAGGGGGTCGCCTTGTCGTAATCCCTTAGTGCCCTTGAAGTAACCTCATCCTAGCTCACCATTGATAGCAACCGAGAAACGGGTGGTCGAGATACACTGAGCAATCAGATTCACAAACGCTTCTGGGAAAGGTAGACACCTCAGAATCGAGAGATGAAGGTCCATCTAAGAGAATCGAAGGTCTTTTTCAAGTCTACTTTGAGCATTGATCTCTTAGATATTTTCTTCCAGTTATATCCCTGCACAAGTTCAGTAGCCAGCAGTACATTCTCGACAAGCAGACGACCTGGGATGAAAGCGGATTGAGTGTTTGAAATGACAGAGGGGAGAACCTTTTTCAAACGATTGGTTAGGAGCTTAGCAATGACTTTATATACTGTGTTGCAGCAAGAGATTGGTCTGAAATCGCCAATTTTGACTGCATTTTGCTTCTTGGGAATGAGGGTCAGTATAGTTGCATTCCACTGCTGCTGTAGGTTTCCTGATTCAAAGAATTCTGCCACAGAATCGATAACATGAGGTCTAACTGATCTCCACTGTGCTGTGAAAAATTCTGCAGGGTAGCCATCGGGACCCGGAGACTTGTTTTTAGGCAGATCAAAGAAAGCTTTTTGGATGTCAAGTCGAGTGTACGGGGTAGCCAGCTCGGTGATGGTGACACTTGGGCATCTGTACTGAACCAGATGGCCAATTTCCTCCAGAGAAACCGTCGTGTCGAGAGCTTCTACTCCCAACAAGTTTTTATAAAAGCCACTGCGTGTTGCATTATCTCTTCTTTCGTTTCCAAAATTGAGTCATCATCATCCAATAAGAGAGTAATCTGGTTTTGAGAAATCCTGGATCTGATGGAGCGATGGAAGAAAGAGGAGCCAGAGTCTCCTTTGTCTAACCAGTTAACATGGGATCGCTGGAGAAGGAAAGAGTCCTTCGCTTTGGCAAGCTCAGACCAACGCGCGAAAGCTTTCCTCTCTTCTTGGGCTGCGAGGGCAGTAGGAGCATTAAGCAGAACGTGTTGAAAGGCGAGAAGAACCTCAAAAGATTCTTTAACTCTCATTTCAAGGCCAGAGAAATTCTCGCGACTGAAAGAGCGGATAATACTCTTCATTGTCTTTAACTTCTTGGAAACCTTTAGCATCATAGTACCCTCAAATTGAAGAGAATTCCAACATTCATTCACAAGAGTCCAACCGTCCGGGTGGTCATTGAGCATGGAAAAGAACTTGAACGGCCGCTTAACTTTTGGTTTATGAGAATCCAAGAAAACACAGGAAGGGGCGTGGTCAGAAATTCCCGGATCGCCAAACACTCCAATAGAATTTGGAAACCTAAAGAGCCAGTCATCATTGACTAGAATTCTATCCAGTTTCTTAGAGACAACTGTTGAACCTTGCTTATTTGACCAGGTGAACGTGTTACCACAAAAGGGAAGGTCTGAAAGAGCGGAGGCTTCGATACAATTGAGAAAATCACGCATTCCACGAGAGGAGTAGTATGCGCCCGCGGTTGAATGTTCTGAATAATAGAGGACCTGATTAAAATCACCCAAAGCAATCCACGGGGTCCCCATCGTGTGAGACGAAGAAGATAAAAACTTAAGATCAGACTAGAGTTCCCGTCTGATCTTACTACAGTTCGAACCATACACCATAGTAGCTACAAACTCTGAAGTAACATAGGGAAGCTTAACATGACAGGTGATAGATTGGAGCGAGTTATGTAGAACAGAGACGCTGACCGAAGGGTGCCAAAGGACCCAAACTTTACCGAGATCCGAAAACTCATAATTACAATCAAAATGCCAGCCGGGGAAAGCTTTGTTGATGAGCAACGAAGCTTTAACACTGTTGACATGGGTCTCAACAAGACCACCAAAAATGGGATTATTACTCCGTAACCATTTCTTAAATCCACGACGTTTTATTTTATCATTGAAACCTCTAATGTTCCAACAAAAAATATCCATAAATGGGGAAATAATCAGAGGGTTAAAGGGCCTCTAGCCCTGGCAGCATTTTTTAAGAGTTTCTTCTTTCTTTTAGAGATAACTGTGATATATCGATCACCTTCATCCTCAGGGTTATCTTCATCGAAGGAGAGGCTGTCTGTATCAGACTCTGAGGTCGAATACAGTGGCTGGGAATGCCTCTTAGCGGAGTCATACAAAGCAGAGTTTAGATCGATATAGAATTTTTCCAAATCCACCTTTTGTGGAGGATGGTTTTGTATTGGAGGCGCCAAAGGTGAACCATTTTGAGACCCACGGAGCGAGGGTTTGTGTTGTAGGAACTGACCCGCTGATCTCTTTTTTGCTTATGGACCTTTGAGGTGGAAGCAACAATAGCGGTAGGAACCTTTGAGGCGGAAGCAACATCAAGGGTATGATTTCTGGGGGTTTCTTGACTGGCCACTATAGGGAATTGGCTTGCTATCGGAGCCTTGCCAGGACGCTGAGTACTAGGGGCTTTAGTAGGACGAGAAGCTCTGTTTGCTGTGCCGTCACTGGCACGGGGGCAAGAGCATGAGTCATGTTTGACAGAGCGACAAATAGCACACTTTGGAGGAGCTGAGGGGCAGCGGGAAATTGTATGGCCGACCTTCAAGCAATGGCTGCAAAGAGAAGGAAGCCAAGGACAAGAGACCGTAATCCAAAAAACCTCTCCTGATTCAAATTGCGCGTTGACAGCTTCAGACATGGGTTTACGAGGGTCAATGACAGTATAAACGTTCGCAACCTCGATGTTGGTGAGATTCTCCGTGGAGGGATGAAGTTTGAGAGGATGACCTACAAGACCTTCAATTTCCTTGAGAGCATCTTTGTTGAAGAACTGGAGAGGGACACCTGTAAAGTCGAGCCACACTGGAACAGTAGAAAGAGAGGGTTTTCCAGGAGTAACTCCTGGAGCCCATTTTGCTTCAATCATTGTCTGCCCATCGATTTGCCAGAGGCACTGGCTGAGGATTCGCCTGCGGGCATTAGGGCAGGGAACTCGGAACAGGAAAGCATTTCCATCCATTTTAGAGACCGCAATGTCGCGATGCTGCTTACTCCACATACCATTTACTATGGCTTGAACCGCTCCTCTAGCTAGAGCTTCTTCACAAAATTGGCCTATGATGAAGCTGTCCCAAGACTTACGGTTCTTTTCAATGACGGAGTTGGGAATGCGGACACAAGGTTCTCCAGATTCTAGAATGAAAGGCGTTCCTTCAGGGTCTAGTTTACTAGACCGAAGCTTTGCCTTTTCTCTCCAGACATAAGCATTGATCTGAAATTTCGAGGGGGCAGACACTGAAGGAGTATCCACTAGAGGCAGATGAGAGGCCTTAGTTGTGTCAGAGGTCGTAACTGGGCCAGAGGTCTCCGCAAGAATAGCAGCCTCCGCAAAAGAGGTAGCAGGTTGCAGAGAGGGGAGAGTCCCATGGTCGGTTACCTCAGGTACACCGTTAGATGTAGGTGGGATTTGTGAGTTAGGGTTTGCATCACATTCCGTAGCTGTAGTTTCTGCAACTTTGGTTTGAGGAGCAGAAGAAATAACATTCTCACGTTCTTAAATGCTAGTGTTGTGCTGGTCAGCTTGAGCAACGACAGTTAGCTGGTCGGATTGAGCAGCAACGGGTGGGGATGTGACTTTATCCGAGGAGGAGGTTGAATTCGCAGCTGGATCTGGAGAAGTAGATGCATGCGCTAAAATGGGTAAAGATTTGACTTTGTCGGAAGTTGATACCACAGCTGGATCTGAAGATGCAGGCGCAGAGATGGGTGATGATTTGACTTCATCAGAGTTCGATTTCACGGCTGGATCCGAGGATGCAGGCGCGGGTGGAGATTTGACTTCGTCAGAGGTCATTTTCATGGCTGAATCAGAAGATGCAGGCACGGGTGGAGATTTTACTTCTTCGGAGGTCGTTTTCACGGCTGAATCAGAGGATGCAGGCGTGGAAGAGTTCGAGGACGAATCAGACGAAGCAGAGGAGGCGGCGGAGCCAGTGGGGCTACCGCCAGTGGAGGTCTTGGGTTTCTTTTTTTTTGCCATGGTCGGCGGGGTTGGGGACCGACGCCGAGATCGGCGTCGGCGACGGTGGAGAGCAAAAAAAAGAGATCTTAGCTTGCCTCGGGGGGAGAGGAGCTAGAGAGAAAAAAGAGCCGATTTTTTTTATAACTCTATATGAAAGTTTGTATATGTATTTATGTAAATGCAACAACTTTGAAATAAAAACATAGAAATATGTATGTATAGTATGTGGTGTTTGGAAAGTTTCTACCTAAGTCTTCACTATTTACGTAGGGCATGCTTTTCTTAGTCACGTCAATCACTTTACAAACTCTAGCATCTGAATACGATAAATTTGTGGGGTGAATAAAGTTACATGAACATATGAATCAGAGCTTCCGCAATATTGGATCAATCGTAGGCATCACGAGCATTGAAGAAAATTATATCAATCAAATAAAATGACATCTTAACACCCATCTTGATCACTACAAGAAAACAGGCGGATACTGACGGACAAAATCGTCAGAAGTTCGTCGGAATATAGACAATTTGACGAATTTCTGACGAAAGTGGTCGCCGATATCATTTCGTCGGAAAAAAAAATCGTCGGAATTTCGTCAGAGTTTCCGACGACTTTCTGACGAATACCGATAAACCACATTCTGACGAACTTCCGACGACACTCCGATAACATATTCCGAAAACAAAATTCGTCGGAAACACTATATTCCGACGAATTAGGTCGTCAGAATATACTGACGAATCAGAGTCGTCGGAATATAGCGACAAGCACGTTCGTCAGAATATTGCGACGACACAAATTCGTCAGTATATTCTGACGACTTGTAGTCATCGGTATATTCCGACGACTATGATTCGTCAGTATATTTTGACGAACCGGTTTGTCGGTATATTCTGACGAGTCAGATTCGTCAGAATATACCATTTTTAAATATGAATAAATTTTGCATTTATAAATATTTTTTTATATTAAAAATTAATAAATACACAAAATGTGAAATTTAAAACTAATAATATTATAGAATTTAAATTTATACAAACTTAAATAGAAAAAAAAAACATTCATAAAGTTTTAAAATTCATAAAAAACTAAGAACCCGAAGGAAACAAACGATCTAGCTTTTCCAATATCTCGGCGTTGGTCTTCTTTTGGGATTCCAGCTAAGCAAGGATAGTGGCATTTTCAGAAAGGATAATGGCGTTCTGCTCCTCCAATGCCACAATCCGTTCATCTTTGTTCTATAGCTGCTCTAGAATCATGGGATCGGTATACGGAACTTGCGAAGAAAACGACGGATACGAAGAAGCACGGCGGGCCAACCCAACTAAACGTCCTCCTTTCCTTTTAGGAAACGCCTACAAAAATATTTAAAGTTAGTAAACTACATTATAAAATAAATATATTAATAAAAAAATTACCTTTTAGACCATCTCATTTATTTGCAATCGGAACATGTTGGCTGAATCTCTCGTAGAATCGCCGTCATCAGAGAGAGGCTGAGAAGATAGAAGAGCTTCTTTTTGAGTTTCCACCAAGTCAACGACGGATCTGATCACGGCGTCCTGAATTTGACCGTCTTCTTGTTAGTGTGAGCCTCCTTAATAAGTTGAAGACGATCAACGGGATTACCGTCATTTGTTTCAATCAAAAAAACAGTCATTAGCCAAAGAATATATAAAAATATTTAATTAAATAAATATAAAGATAAAAAAAAAAAAACTTACAAGGTGATCCTCCTTAGAAGACATAGAGCAAGCGCCGAGGTTGTGCACATACATACCTTTCCCGCCACGATCGCTCTTCCGGTTCTTGGAGTTCTTACGAGACGTCGCTGCAGTGTCGTCCTTCTCCCAATGGACTATCAACTGCTCCCACACCGTCCCGTTGATGTACCGTGGCCTCTTGTTCTTCTGCCTTACTGTCTTCCAAGCGTTGATCTGCTTCGTATAAGAGTTCATGGCCTTTTCATTGAATTTCTGACGGACTGTTTCCGGGAGACCGGACTCCCAAGTGAACTCTTGCTACAAAACACACATAATTTAATTAGTAGATATATATTAAAAAAAATTGAAAAATGCTTTAAAAAAAACTGAAGAGTTACCGCAAACTGGCGAAACCACAACTCCCGATCCTCGCGAGGAATCACCCTCCACTTCAAATATCCGGAATGTAGCATGGAATACATCATATTGTTGATGCTCTTGCTAATGCCATTGCTCGACTTGTCGAACCTTTAAAAAAATTGCATGTTAGAAAGTTAATTAACGGAAAAACACTACAAATAAAATAAAAATACTAACCAAGTTGAATGTCCCGGTCGTGGGTTGGGATGGAGAACCGGGAGATGTTCTCGACCTGGTTGTTGAACCAATTGTTGAACTGACATGACCCGCGGATCCTCCTGAGCAGCTGGAGCGGGAACATATGGAGCGGAAACATATGCGGGAACCGAGTTTTGTTCGTGAGATGATCCCGATGGACGGGAACTGCTCGCCGAACTACCTTGGCCGCCACGGGATGCGGAATGGCGTGCTTCCTCGGACCTAAAAAATAAATGTTAATACATCAAAAGATTGTTAAAAATATTAAAAAATGATTTTCTATTTAAATATGTTTTAATTTATATATTTAAATCTAAAAATGATTTATATGTATATGTATGTATAAAAAATTATAAATGTTTTTAAAAAACTATAAATATAGAAATGGTTGTTAAATATATGAAAAATTATTTTTACATCTAAAAATGATATATATATATATATGTATGTATAAAAAATTATAAATATTTTTAAAAATGTTTATAAATATAGAACAGGTTGTTAAATATATATATAAAAAATATATATACGTTTTTATCTATATAAAAAATATAAAATCGTTTTTTATATAAACAAAATATTTATAAAACGTTTATAAATATATAAAAGGTTGTTAAATATATATAAATTTTTTAAAAAACGTTTTATTATATATAATATATTACTGGAAACCCCAAAAACAATTTTAAAAATACAAAAACGTTTTCAATCCAAAAAAAATTAAAACAACAATCCTAACTAATAGATCCTAAACTATCCATTCAATCTTAAAGTTTTCAATCAAACAACCTTAAATCCTAAGATCTAACTTCCTAAACCCTAAAAAATTGAAATACACAAAGGTTTTATAGAATCTTACATGATTTGTGGAGTGGGGAAGAGATCTGACAGTGGGAAGAGGAATCGCCGGAGATGGGAGCTCGCAAATCGCCGAAGTCGCCGTCAAAGAGAGAGAAATCGGAGAGAGTTTAGAGAGAGAGGCGGAAATGACACATATCCATCGGAATTTCGTCGGAATCATTAAATATAATACCAATTGGCGGTTCACGAAAATTTTCAAGCTGTTTGTTTTCCCGGGTAATTTGATCTTCCGACGGATTTCCGACGGAATTAGTAATGTCGTCGGAATTTCGTTGGATAATAAATCCGTCAGAAAGTCGTCGGTATTTTCCGACGGATTACTGACGAGTTTTTCCTACGAAATTCCGACGACGTAGTGTTTAGGGGTTGAACACAAGTTTCTAAATGCAAAATTCAAATCTTTGATAATATATATAGTATTTGCATAAAGATTTAACTATAAAAATGTTTACATAACATGATTTTACACAAAAACATTTTTGTAGTATAAGATTAGATGAATATGATTGTATATGTATATGAGTGTTATGATGAGATGTTAGGAAAACCATGATATACATACATAAATATTTTAATAAGTTGTTATATTTGAACGGTTACGATCTAATACTATACTAAACACTTATTATGTGTTATTTTCATAGTTTTGGTATCCAAATTTATATATATTTTGATATGAAAATTTTTAAAAACATAAGTCCTCGGAAATACCTCGGAATATACCGAGGACATTCCGACGAGTTTAACAAGTTCGTCGGAATGTCCTCGGTATATTCCGAGGTATTTCCGAGGAACTTATCCACTTAGAATGAAACCATATTTCGTCGCTATGTCGTCGGTATATAGTAACGGAATACCGACGGACTTGTTTTTTTTTACAAAAAAAAACCATATTTCGTCGCTATGTCGTCGGTATATAGTGACGGAATACCGACAGACTTGTTTTTTTTTTAAAAAACAACTTATGTAATTACAACAACTTATAAATACAAGTAAAATAATAAGAATTTCTAATCAGAATCATCAGAACCATCAGAATCTTCAGAATCTTCATCAAACTCCCCAACCTCAGCTTCGTCCTCTAAATGTACAATAGCATCAAGTCCAAACTCGGTAAAATTCTCAACGAGTTCAACATCTGCCAAATCTTCAACTGCACTCAAGTTGCTGGTAGAGTCTGGTTGTAATGGTTCATTATCAGAAGTTCCATCCACTCGTCCTCTTGGGTTGATTTGCGTTACAGTGACCCATGGATCGTCTCTGTACGTCACCCGAGGGTAACTGATGTAGCACACCTACCAATTATACAAGGTATTAGTAAAATATAAACCATTAATTATGAATAAATTGACATACCTGATCAGCTTGCGAAGCAAGAATGAAGGGATCATAATATTGAAGTTTCCGCCGCGAATGAACCGATGTAACACCAAACGCATCAGTCTTCACTCCTCTATCCGGGGTGGTATCATACCAATCACAATAGAATACTACACACCGCAATCCAACCATACCATGAAACTGGATTTCCAATATTTCTTCTATGTTGCCGTAGTAGACATCGTCACCGGAACAAGACGAAACACCATCATCATATGTTGTCCTAGAAAGACCTTTCCTTGTGAATGCATATCTTCGCGTACAATATTTTGGATATGATTTGACCACATAGTTTGGTCCCCGCACAAATTTGCGTATCCAATCATCGAACACAAAACCTCTGGCCAAACCATCATTCACCTATAAATTAAAAACATATATATATGAGTGAAAAGTTAATTACTTTATACTAAATATAAACTAATCATATGCATAGGTTAATATGATATATAACTCACATAACTAAGAAGCCATGCAACAAATCCGTTATATATGAGTTGTTGAAGCTCATCTTCTGTCGCATGCATGTGAGTCATACGCAACTCTGCCATATAAACACTATATAAAAAGATATTATCAATATAAAAAAAATTATGGAATATTAATCAAAAAATTTAAATGAACAACTATTTTTACCTCTCATATTGTAGAACATCTTCACAGTTGGTGAGCAAATATGTTTGCAAATGAGCGTGCTCAGTCTCCGTAAGTCTCCGCTTCGTGGGTTTTCCACTAAGTCGTCCTATTTCCGTGAACATGCTTGGGACAGTAACATGATATGTTGCCCTCTCCCCTCTGTCATCATGCCGAGCAGGTCTTCGGTTTTTTGTATGCACTTCTGATGGAAAATAGTTTTCAGCAAAGATTGCAGTTTCTTCATTGATCACCTGGGCGACTATAGATCCTTCCACCTTGCTTAAATTTTTGACTTTCTTCTTCAGATGATGCATATAACGCTCAAAAAGATACATCCATCGGTACTGCACATTACCACCAAGTTCCAATTCCCTTGCGAGATGAATAGCAAGATGTTCCATTACATCAAAGAATGATGGAGGAAATATCTTCTTGAGGTTGCACATGCTGACTGGTATGTTTGCCTTCAGATTACAAATACCCTCTGCAGTCACTGCTCTGGTGCATAAATCGCGGAAAAAAACACTTATACCTGCAATTGCTTCATGAACATTACGTGGCAATAGTGCGGAAAAATCAAACGGAAGGAGGCGCTGCATAATTACATGACAATCATGACTCTTCAAGCCAGTAAACTTTCCTTCGCTTCTATCAACGCAGTTTCGCAAATTTGATGAATAACCGTCTGGAAATTTCACTCTATCTGTAATCCAATCAAAGAACTCTTCTTTTCCAGCACCATCCAGCCGATAAATGGGAGAAAGGGCTGTACCGTTCTCATCAATGTGAAGTTCAAAACGATCACAGATATCGACTAAATCCAACCTTGACTTCAAATTATCCTTCGTTTTGCCTTGGATGTTAAGGATTGTGTTCATCAGATTGTCAAAAAAGTTCTTCTCGATATGCATGACATCTAAATTATGCCGCAATAGATGATCCTTCCAATATGGCAGATCCCATAAAATACTATTTTTGTGCCAGTTATGTAGCTCTCCAACCGCATCGACCCGAATGTTTTCATGTCCACCTACTTCTGGCGTCCTATCTGCACCAAAATCCCTCAACTTCTTCCACAAATCTTCCCCACTAACTTCCTCAGATGGACCATTAAATACCTGCTTGTTCTTCGTAAACAAAGTCTTACTCCTACGGCATGGATGATCAGGTGGTAGAAATCTTCTGTGACAGTCAAACGAACACGTTTTCCTTCTGTGCTTTAGTTGGAAAGCATCTGTGTCATCTTGACAATATGGACATGATAGCCTCCCATGTGTTGTCCATCCGGATAACATACCATATGCTGGAAAGTCACTTATTGTCCACATAAGTACTGCCCGCATATAAAAGTTTTCTTTGCACGAAACATCGTATGTCTCAAAACCATGCGCCCATAGTTGTTGCAACTAATATATCAGTGGTTGAAGAAACACGTCTAGTGATCTCTTAGGATGCTCTGGCCCGGAGACGAGAATTGAGAGGAACAAAAACTCTCGTCGCATGCACAAGTTTGGCGGTAAGTTGTACGGTGTCACAATAACTGGCCATAGAGAATATTGTCTTCCACTCTTTCCAAATGGGCTGAAACAATAAGTACATAATCCATGATAAACATTTCTTCTCTTCTGCAAATTCTGGATATGTTGACTGGAAATGTTTCCAAGCCTTCGCATCTGAAGGATGTCTAATCTCACCATTTGTGGAATGCTTTGCATGCCATCTCATTGCTTTTGTTGTGCGCTCACACTGATACAACCTCTGCAATCTTTCCGTCAAAGGCAAATACCACATCCTTTTGAACGGGATCGTAACTCTTCCCCTCGTCTCCTGATAACGAAGTTTCCTACAAAATTTGCAGTTATCCCGTTCCTTATCTGCTCCCCAGTAGATCATGCAGTTGTCAATACATACATCTATCACTTCGTACGGTAGTTGAAGACCCACAACAAGTTTCTGAACCTCGTAGTATGAACCCGGTGCAAGATTGTCCTCAGGTAGAATACCTTTGACAAAATCAGTAGTCGCATCCGCACATTCTTCAGCCAAATTATAGTCTGTCTTAATACCCATCAATCTAGTTGCAGATGATAAGGGTGAATGACCATCTCTACAACCTTTATACAAAGGTTGTTTTCCGGCATCCAACATGTCAAAAAATCTCCTAGATTCGGGATTTGGCTCTTCCCCTCTATAATGATCATGTACCATCTGCACAGTACCTACACCATAATCTATATATGTTCTAGGTTCTTCTAACCTAATATTAGGCTGAGGTTCGCTAACAGGCTGAGGTTCGCTAGTACTACCATATTCATTACCAGTTTCCCCATGAAGATACCAAACTTTATAATTACGTGAAAATCCTCTCATATACAAATGAGTCCAAACATCAAATTCTCTTATAATCCTATTATTATTGCAAGTAGAGCAGGGACATCTTAACATACCGGTTTTTGCATCCGGTTGTTGTTCAACAAGCTTCATGAATTCTCCAATCCCTTGAACGTATTCTTCCGTAAGTAAATTGGTGTTGGGATCCATATGAGGTTTATCCATCCACGAACGATAATAAACTCCTGAAGACAAAATTTTCTCGGAATTGTTGTGATTACAGAGAGTTAAGAGAGAATGAGGAGTGAATGAGTTGAATGAGGAGAGTTTGTATTTATAGGAAATTGCTTACGGCAGTCCAACGACATTCCGCGGAATTCAGATGACCCTAACGGTCATATCCGCCGGAATTCCGTCGGTATTTTCCTATCTCAACGGCTATAAAATGGTCATATGTATTTGTCGGCAACGGTCAAAAGGTTCGTCAGAAATTCGTCGGTATATACCGAACAACTTCCGGCGACAGCGACGGTTATATTATTGATCGCAATTTCGTCGGTATATACCGACGAATTTCCGACGAACGTAACGGTTATATATTTAATCGGAATGTCGTCGGAATTGCGTCGGTATATACCGAAGAATTTCCGACGAAGTAGTATTTTTTGTTTTCGTCGGAATGCCGTCGGAAAATCGTCAAATGTGTCCGACGACTTTATTGTCCGTTGGAACGTCCGTCGGAATATAGCGCGTTTTTTTGTAGTGGATGTTGGGTTTATAAGAAATAAATCTATTGTATACCATAAAAACAAATTTTGTAGTTAATGACCAAACCAATTTGGTTGGAAACTTAGACTGTTTGAGATTTTCCACGTAGCGAGATTTGGTTACCTAAAAACTTTCACTATGTTTTTATAATTCTCTGTAAAATTTCACCCACTTATGTTGTTAATCGTTTTTAGACAAACCAGAATCTAAGACCATCTTCAACTCTAGATTTTAATATATGTCCGCATCATTAAAAAAAATCAGTAAAGCAAAAATGAGAAACCAATTTAAAAACCAATTCTTGTCAGATTTTTTGAGAATTCGGTTAGACAAGCGGTTCTCTATACATAATCAAGTTTTTAAAATTTAATTTAATTTAATTTAATCACATAAATAAATCACAATAAAAGATTGATATTTATCTTTTAGAAATTTAACAAAATATCTTTGCACTGATGACCGAGTTAGATTCTGTAAGAGTATGCCTAGTGAAAATTTCTGTAAGAGTATGCCTATCATGTTTTAATAATTTATTCAAAAAAATGAAAAAATATTAACTTAAAATATTATTACTTTTAGATTTGGATATCTGTTTTGAGAGATTCACCGTTGTTGGTGGTGGACGATCGTCACCGTGTTGAGATTAGAAGCGTCGTATTTTATTCAACTGCCACTGCTTTCGTCCATCAAATCATTTGTAAAAGCCACGGCATAAATTTCTGACAATGCTCAGAAAATATGTTTTATTATATTCTTGTACGTTTGCCAAATTATATTCGTATACTTTGTTTGGTGTTGAATGGTTATATCGATTGATATCCTCATTACGATATTTATCAAGTAATTTTGACACATGACATCACCACATTAATTTTAAAATCAAAATAATAACATGACATACTAATAAAATGATATGGTTTACACTAATTGTGACAAAAATATTTACATTTGTTTTATAATTTTGATAAATTTTTAGAATAAGGTAATAACTTATAAATTATCATTAATATAAGAATACATATTAAAGTTAGAAATATAGTAATATATAATAATTTTTGAAAATATTATTTAATTTTATTTAAACAATTTTATCATTTTCATTACTAAAACAAATCTTAAAAAATTTATGCATTTTCAAAAAAAAAAGAAATTATAATCTTATTATGATTATTTATTTTTACTATTTACAAATTTTACAAATATTATATAATCTTATGTTTTGTTAATTATACATAACAAAAATTTTCCTTAATTTTTTAGAATTTTATTTAATATATATTAACCAAAATAAATAAATAAAATATTTCTATATATATATATATATATTATTAAATATAATTGTAAATAAAAATATTTATTTTATCTTAATGTTTACATAGAATTAAAATATTGTACGTAAATAATAAAACCAAAAAATTAACAAAAATTTATTTATGAATATAATTTTAAGACTTTATTTCTGCACATGGTGCAGGAAAACACCTAGTACGCACTACAAGAAAACATATTTTTTACGAGGGCGGTATTCGTTGTAAATTCGTCGTAATAGGGGCTTTACGACGAATTAACATCGATACGCGTTTCGTTGTTAAACGCTCGTCGTAACGGAGGTTTCGTCGTAAAGTCCTAGTTACGTTTACGAGGAAGTCAATTCCTCGTAAAGTGGAAGGAAACTATTCGTCGTAATGCCCTCGTAAATGACGATGTAAATACCTCGTAATAGTTCGTTGTAAAAGCCACGTAAGGCTTCCACGTAAAGTCGATGTAAATTTTACGAGGACTTTACAACGACTTCATGTAAATTCCTCGTAAACGTTACGAGGACTTAACGTGGAATTTTACAACGAATTTACATCTCCATATTTAAAATATTAATTAATTATAATAATTATATAAATTTTATAAAACAATAATTTTAAAATTTAAAATATTTGAAATAAAATTAAATATGAAACCAAATAATTTTTTAAAAAAAACTATAAATTCCTTAATTAAATAGAATTTAAATTTTTTATACAAAACAAAAGAAATTAAAAAAGGAAACTAAAGGCCAACATCATGGTCATCGAAGTAGTTGGCTGAGGGGTTCGGGTCTGTAGACGTTCCTGCTTCGGGATCCGGCTGGCTCATCCCGAGAGCTGCTCGTCTCTCCGCCAAAGCTCTCTGCAAAGTTGGATTTCCCACCGCCATCACATCCAGCAAACCCTCGAGAGAGTCCAAACGCTGCTGCTGGGTATCCATGCGAGCCTGCATCCGGTCGTTGTCCTGGTCCCGTCTCGAATAGTATGACGAAGTCGCCCTTGCAACTTCGTTAACGGAACCTATTCCAACCGTCCTTCCCTTCTTTCTAGGAGCCACCTATATGTATATATATAAAACCGTATTTAGAGTTAATAATAAAATAAAGAAAAAAATTAAAATTATTAAATTTTACCTCCTCGAAGATCCGGTCGACCTCTACGGTTGACAACTTGACGGGTAATCCATCTGCAGACTGTTGGGTAAGTTGCGTCTCTTGCTCTTCAACCCGAGACGCCACAGCGTTGAAGAGTTTCTCGGATGCAGGATCCACAAAAACCCCATCTGGTGAGGCGTGAGTCATCTTGAATAAGTCCGAGAGAGATGGCAAAACTCCCGTCTTCTCCAACTAATAAACAACAATAATAAATAAATTAAATATAATTAATAAATACAAGTTTAAAATAATGAAAATTATAAATTTAAATAAAACTTACAGCTTCGAGACGAATTCCGGCATGGGGTTTTTGGCCGGATCTATGAACCATGGGCAAATGGCCATCTTTATCCCTCATTCTTCGGGAAGCGGAGCAGGAGTTGGCTTTGCGGATGGAGCTGGGTTCGTTCTAATAGGTGATGAGGCCATCCCATGCTTCCTTTGTGACCCCGCTCGGCTTTCCCTCATAGCCGTAAATCTCCCACTTGTCCTTCCAATCGGAGACGGTGTTGCAAAGACGAGTTTTCGCCTTTGCAATAAATTCGCTCTTCACCCTCTCGGTGATTCCTACGGACCAGTTCCACCTTTGCTGAAAAAACAAACATTTTAAAAGATTAGAAAAAAAAATAATTATTATTTAATTAACAATATAAATATTAATAATATGTAAATATAATTACCGCAAAACATTTAAACCACGTCGTCTTGACGTGATCGGGAGTCATGGTCCAGTTGGGATAAGGGCCGTCATAGTATCCCTTCATCGTCTTTGAAACGCTCCGGCTAACACGGTTGTTAGCCCCAAACCTGCAAATATAACAAATTTGTTAAAAAAATTGATCAAAGATTTTAAATTTTAAATTAATAATTTTATGTACTTACCAATAAGTACCCGGGGGTCTATCGGGGTCCAGAACGTGTAAACCCTCTCGTCCGGGCTGGGCAAGCAAATCCTCGACGGTGTATCTTGCGAATGGTGCATGAGCTGGCACCCGCAAATCGGGATGAACTGCAGCCGGTGGGGCAGGCTGATCCGGGGCGACAGGTGGAGCTCGTGGGGGAGGCATCTGAGATGGAAGAGGAGGAGGGGTCGAAGGAACTCTCCGAGATGTGTGAGAGTCTGGAACTGTCCCGGAAGAAGACGATGGACCGCTAGAGGAAGATCCATCGCCAAACAAATCCGCATACGTAGGTGCAGGAGCTGCTGGTCTCGGTCTAGGAGCCATCTAGAAAATTAAAAAAAATTAAATTAATATATATCCTAAACGAATTGTTTAAAATAATTTTCTAAACTAATCATCTAAACTAATTCCGTTAACTAATCACCTAAACTAATTCCCTAAACTAATCACCTAAACTAACAACCTAAACTATAAAAAAAAAAAAAGATAGAGAGAGAAAGTTACCTTAGAGGGGGAGAGGAGTTAGGGAGGAAGATACGAGCACTGCTCGTCTGAAAGACTTCTCCCATATATATAAAAACGGTTTCCTCGTAACTTCCTCGTAACATTACGACGAAGTTACCAGGCCCGTGTTTTTTAATTTACGACGAAGTTACCAGGCCCGTGTTTTTCGATTTACGACGAAATTACGTCGAAACATTGGTTTACGACGAATTTACAAGGCCCACGTTTACGACGAAGTTACCAGGCCCGCGTTTTTCCATTTACGACGAAATTACGTCGAAAAATCGGTTTACGACGATTTTACAACGCTTAACCCTAAACACCGAGAATGAAATCCCTAAACCCCAAAGTCACATATCATCTAACATCATATCTCTTCTTCTCTACTACTTTGTGCTCTTTCTCCAACTTAAACTCTAAAACCCTAAAACTCCAAATAATTTTTTAAAATTAACACAAATACATATTATATAAAACAACATTTGTTACACATACATTAGGATGGTAAAAAAACAATATTTCTTTAAACATACGTTACAATAGAGAAATACAACATCAGAGACATATATTACATCACTCTAAATCGTTTTCGTTCTCATCAATATTACATCACTCTAAATCGTTTTCGTTCTCATCACTATCATTACAATCATCATCGTCGCTTCTCTCGAACTCGTCTTCACGTGCTTCATCTGTCGCATCTTCGGGAATATCTTCATATTGAAAGTTTTGCGGGTCGATCAAAAGGATTTCATCAGTTGGTTGTTCTGGTACCTCAACTTCATTGATAGCGTCTTCTTCTTGCAAGGGCGGTTCTTCTCCAGCGACAATGCGTCCACGAGGTGTAATTTTGATAGCAGCTAACCAGTTTATCCCGGAAGTTCGAAGCCGAGGATAAGGAAGGAAGCTTACTTGCTCGGCTTGTGAAGCTAAAATGAAAGGCTCAAATTTGTTGTATCTTCTCCCAAAATTGACATCCACAACACCAAATTTGTTATACCGAATCCCTCGGTTCACAACAGGATCGAACCATTCACATTTGAAGAGGACGCATTTTAGCTTCAATAACCCCGGAAATTCCACTTCAATAATCTCCTGCAAGATCCCGTAAAAGTCCGTTTCACCTTTCACACATATTCCGTAGTTACTCGTTGCCCGATGTCTCCCATACTCGTATGTGTGAAAGGTAAATCCTCGTGTGAAATACATAGGTGATGTGGTGACCTTTGCAACTGGACCTTGAACCAATTCGTGAAACCATACGGGATAATAAGGATCGTCGTAATCAACCTGCAAAAAGCAGTTATTCTTAATTAATATTGAAGTATCAAAACACTTACTTAATTAATCAATGTATGAGATATATTACGTACCTGTGATTTTAACCACTTGACAAAGTGCTTATCTTTACGTGTGTCCACATCAGTTGCAGATATTCCTGGTATTGCTTCTTCAACTTGAGATACAAACATGCTGCAAATTAAACAAATAATCAAGTCATACATAATTAACTGCAATTCATATAATTAACATTCACAAAAATATTTACCTTTCAAAGTAACGGGTCATTGCATCCTCGCAGTTGAGCAGAATATAAGTGTGGGCACTATGTTTATCCTCTTCACATGACCACCATACTTCTTTCGTTTTACCACCAAACCTTGCAATTTCGCAGAAAATGTCAGGAACACCATCAATTGGATATGATGTCGGTACTCCACCATCATCATATCTTCTAGGAACTCTTTTCCTCGTACGAACAGTTGGAGCAAAGTAGTATGATGTGAAGTTAGATGTTTCGGCTGTCAAACTTCCCGCAACTATTGAACCTTCCACCTTTGCAAGATTTTTTGCTTTTCCCTTCAAATGTTTCATCTGTCGCTCATACGGATACATCCATCCGTTGTGAACAGGTCCACGAAGCAATGCTTCATATGGTAGGTGGACAACTAGATGCTCCATGACGTCAAAAAATGAAGGAGGAAATATCTTCTCCAGGTTGCACAATATGATCGGAATGTTATGATGAAGTTGTTCGATGACTTCTTCCTTGAACGTACGTGTGCTGAGATCTCTGAAAAAAGCGCCGATGGCTGTATATTGCAAAAGTAATCAAATTAATAACATTTCATAACATATGTATATATATTAACGTTTTATAATTACCTGCAAGTGCTTCATGGACATTTGCTGGAAGGAGCTCGGCAAAAGCAAATGGAAGAAGTCGTTGCATAAACACATGACAATCATGACTCTTCATTCCGGAGAACTTTTGACCTCGTTCAACACATTTTGACAGATTTGAAACATAACCATCAGGAAACTTAACTTCTGATGCAACCCAGTCAAACAAGGTTGTTTTGGCTTCTGATGACAACCGGAAGATGGGAACAGGAACGTTTCCATTGCTCTTGATATGTAACTCACTTCTTGAGCAAATATCAGGTAAGTCCATCCTTGACTTTTTGTTATCTTTTGTCTTCCCAGGGACGTTAAGTAATGTATTCATGATGTTCTCAAAAAAGTTCTTCTCAATATGCATGACATCCAGATTGTGGCGTAAGAGAAGATCCTTCCAATAGGGTAGCTCCCAAAATATACTCTTCTTATGCCAATTGTGAGACACACCATATCCATCAGGCATATTTCCAGGAACATGCCAATTTCCTCCAACTTTAACTGTTTCCTGAGCTCCGTAATAATCAATGTCTGCTTCGATCTGCTGGCCGGTGAGATATGGAGGAGGACCGTCTCTGACAATTTTTTTGTGCCGAAACAATGTCTTATTTCTTCTGTACGGATGGGCAAGTGGAAGAAAGCGACGATGACAGTCAAACCAACAACTCTTCCTACCATTCTTCAGTTGAAAAGCATCCGTCGATCCAAGACAATATGGACAAGATAATCTTCCATGTGTTGTCCAGCCAGACAACATCCCATAAGCAGGGAAATCACTTATCGTCCACAGCAGAACTGCTCGCATCGTAAAATTGTTTTTCAAGGAACAATCGTACGTCCACACCCCTTCTGACCACAATTGCTTTAGCTCTTCTATCAACGGTTGAAGAAAAACATCAAGAGACCGTTTTGGATGCTTCGGCCCAGGGATTAATATGGTCAAAAATAGAAATTCTTGTTCCATGCACATATCCGGCGGTAAATTGTACGGCGTAAGAATGACTGGCCACAAAGAATATTGTCTACCAGACATTCCAAATGGAGAAAATCCATCGGTGCATAACCCAAGATAGACATTCCGAATATTTGTAGCAAAATCTGCGTGTACCTTGTTGAAATGTTTCCACGCTCTTGCGTCTGATGGATGTGCAACCTCACCATCTCTCTGGACATGTTCCGCATGCCACCTCATCGATGCAGCAGTCCTCTCAGATTGATATAATCTTTTCAATCTGTCTGTAATTGGTAGGTACCACATCCTTTGGTACGGTACCCTATTCCTCCCACGGCCTTGCGGTTTGAATCGTGGTTTTTTGCAGAATCGACACTCTTCTAACTTGTCATCTTCTTTCCAGTAGATCATGCAGTTGTCGATGCAAACATCAATCATCTCCGAAGGCAACCCAAGACTATAAACCAATTTCTGAATCTCATAATAAGATTCAGCAGACACGTTGTCTTCTGGCAAATACTCTTTAAACAACTCCGCCCATGCATCCATGCAATTCTCAGGTAAATTATGATCCGTTTTAATATTCATCATCCTAGCTGCTAGAGACAATTTAGAGAGACCTTCTCTACAACCAGTGTAGATTGGTTGATTTGCAGCATCTAGCATTTCATAAAACCTTTTTGCATCCAAATTAGGTTCTTCTACATTTCCAGTTCCATCAGCTATTGTTGTAGTTGTTTCTAAAAATGCATCACTAATCATATCTTGAACCCTATCATGATCTACCATCTGCTCATGATCTTGATGATAATTATATTCATTATGCAAATGATTCGGTTCTTCACTATGATGACCATCCTCAAAATTATTATTACTACTACTAGCTTCATTTCCCCCATAACCCTCTCCATGTTGATACCAAATGTAGTACTGTGGTGTAAATCCTCTGTTTACTAAATGCTTCCATACAGTTTCACTACGTGCAAATTTTGAATTCTTGCATTTCCGACAGGGGCAGAACATCTTACCGCTTTCCTGTGTGATCGGTGTACAGCCCGCCTGGTGCATGAATGTCTCTAGCCCGCTCAGAAATGCGTTTGTCACCCTCCCGTCGGAATCTTTGTGCAAATACATCCAACTCCGTAACTCGTAAATACTACCGCCACCGGCCATTTTTTCTTAGATTTTTTTTTCAAATCTTTTTTTTTCTGATTTTTTTTCGGATTTTTTTTCTCCCGTTTGTGTGTTGTGAGGAAGAGAGTTGTGGGAAATGACATATATAGAGAAATTTTCGAGTTGGGTAGTTGAAAAATAACAACGATTTTACAAGGAATATTTTACATGGATTTTACATGGTTTTAACATATTATTTACAACGAATTTACGACGAAATTAGGTAAGTTAAAGCACATTGAATACACGTTTTCACCTAAATATAACGGTAACATGATTCGTTGTAATGTCGATGTAAAGTTTACTTTTCGACGTACTTGCGTCGTAATATTACATGGCGTTTACGACGAAATTTGGTTTCGTTGGTTTCGTCGTAATTGCGTTGTTAAGCCACCAGTTACTATTTCTAAGACGACGATAAGGAACCTGTGTCGTTCGTCTGTCTGCCAATTCAGTGGAATGACAAGGAGAAAGTGGACGGAAGTGCAGCTGGTTTGTACTTGAGAGGAACCTTTGACGATGGTCGGAGGTTCCTTTCAAGTATAAACCAACTGCACTTCCGTCCACTTCTCCTTGTCGCTCCACTGAATTGGCAGACAGACGAATGACTCATGTTCCTTATCGTCATCTTCGAAATAGTAATTGGTGGCTGAATGAGGAACAGAGTCTAAACGCAATCAGGTTCGAGAGGAAGAGAGTTGTGTGTTGTGAAGAAGAGAGTTGTGGGAAATGACATATATATATAGAGAAATATAACAATGATTTTACAAGAAAATTTTTACATGGATTTTACATGGAACATTTACAACGACTTTACAACGAATTTAGGTAAGTTAAAGCACATTGAATACACGTTTTCACCTTTATATAACGGTAACATGATTCGTTGTAATGTCGATGTAACATTTACAACTATTTTGCATTCCACGTACTTTCGTCGTAAAATTACATTGACTTTACGACGAAATCCTTTCGTCGTAAATTACCATGGAGTTTACGACGAAATAATGTCTCGTCGTAATTGCGTTGTAAAGCCCATGTAAAGTTACGAGGAAATAATTTCGTCGTAAACCGCCGTTGTTACTGCTACGTTTTCTTGTAGTGTACGTAATAAATTGAAAGTATTAAACTGAAAGTATTAGACATACTCAGCTATGTACTGCAAGCTGAGGACCATAGGCTCAAAGATAATCAACGGAAGAAACACTTTCGATCAAGTGGAAGGTTTCAAGAAGCTAGCCAAAACAGATCCTTTTGGATCGAAAATTTATAATCAGTTGTTTTTTTCTGGTTAGCAGTTGGGATGGGAACAAATCAAGAATGGCCATCACGCACCATCATCACTCTCCGTATACAGCAGTTTAGGAACATATAGACACCAAAATCGACCAAGAAAAAACTTCAAAATCATGATGATATCGCGAAGACTTGTTGCGCTTATGACACAATCACTTTGATTTTTATAAGCCAATGCTTAGAAATGTTTGAATTCAGTAAGGTAATGAAATTCGTATATTCGTATATCTGCAAATTCCAAACTAAAACACACAATTTAAGCTTCAAATCTTTGTTGTTATATATAGTATTAGCTAGTTTTGTAAATGGTGCATGTTGGAGATAATTAATCCATAAAGCAATCTCTCCTGTTTAGAGTATGACACTGACATTTTCTTCATGTTTAAATGATTGCGGGCTTTTAAATACATTTTTCTCTCGTTTTATGGATGAAATGGAAACATTTTTGTAAATGATTTTTTTTTTAAAACATTTTAAGATATAAAAAGATCTAACTTAGATTGAAACTGCAAAAATCTATAAAATGAGATTTCTAAACCCTAGAAGAGGGGTTCGACTATTATTCACTTTCAATTATATAAGCATGCATCCAAAACTAAGATTTCCAAACCTATACGTTGTACTCATGCTCTATTGATCAATAAAACATTATTTTGATCTATTCTTATTGTTTACTATATTAGTTTTTGTTTATTTAGTTATTGCGGAGAACTTTGTTTTATTTTACTATAATAGCACATATTATATTTAAATTTATAAAATATGATTATAATTACAATACTATAACACGAAAACGTAATCACAAACGTAAAACTAAAGAAACATTAATCTTAATTAACCAATTCATAATTCACATTACGATTGTTCCGTTGTAACTTTACTTTATTTATTTCTTGGTAAAAACTTTACTTTATTTCATTCTAAGATCATATTAACATAATAATTTCGTGTATACTTTATTACCGACTAACATTATGTTATAATATTAACTAAAGTTTGCTAATCACAAGTTGAAATATCATTTTTTTTATAAAACTGAAAGGTCATCAAGAACATGTAATTTTACTTTTGGATTAATTACTTTTATCCTCTTAAGTTTCTATTTTGGAGTTTTCAGCAATTCTCTAAATACTAAATCTTCTTTTTGATCCTTTGAGTTCCTTCGTAGATTCAATTCTTATAAAAGGTTGATCGATCAAAATTCATGCTTCATTGGGATTAGAGAAGAAAGAGAGAGCAGTGATGGCTAATTTCTTTATCTTTTGCATGCAAAAGAAGAAAAGCACTAACATTTCATAAGTAAAGGCAAATAAAATAATTAAAACACTTTATTTTTTGCCTTTCTTTATCCCATCGATTTAACCTTCTTTATTTACCCTTTTCTCGTTCTCCTTTAATACTTTAATGATCACTCCTTTAGATATGATCAACAACAAAATGCCCTTTTCATAGAAAATTAACATGCGTTTTTTCCCTCTCAGTTCATATTTATACACTCTCATACCTAATCTCTTTCTGGGGCATTTGTTAATATGGACACATACTAACTAATCTAGAAATATATACGACGTAGATAATTTGTTCACAGTTATATGTGACAAAGTGTAAATAATTTTTGCCGCTGGATGAGTAATACTAAGCACGTCTACTAGCTTGTGAGACGGTGATTCAGACCATGATTAACCCGGAGTTCTTAGGATAAAGTTCTTAGCGGAAGTTAAGAAACTGTTTCTTAACTTTTAACTAAAAAAACTAAGAACCAGTTCTTAAATAAGGACTTTAAGAACCGGTTCTTAGTTTTTTTAGTTAAAAGTTAAGAAACATTTTCTTAATTTCCGCTAAGAACCCCAATCTAAATTTGGTGTGATATTTAATATACATATTTTTATTGTATTTCATTTAATAATATAGTTTAATGATTATTATTAATTAGTTCAAATTTGTAACTAAACATAAATATATTATATAATTTGTAATTTTAAATCATTTTACATAATTAAAATATATATTTTTAATTTTATTTCAAGTATGAAGTCACTAAATGATTATTATCATTTACTTTATATTGTAAAAAAATATCATAGAACTTTTATATTTTACTTTAATAATATAAAATTTTAATTATTATTTTACAAATAGAAATTAATAATATAATCTGGATAAGCTCAATGTTAATAAATTTATAAACATAAAATTACAAAAATTTAACAAACATAATATCAAAATGTGGAAAATAATTATTTATCAATTACAAGTAATAAAAGTATAAAAAATTAAATCTGAAAACATTAAGTAATATATAATATTACTATGTTTCATAATACATGATGTTTTGACTCATTGCACAGAAATTAAAAAAATTATTTTTTCTCTAAAAATTGACTTTACAAATATAATTTAAAAATGTTTCAACCAATTAAAAAAAATAACTACAAAATCTTATTGGTTACACAGTTTTAAGTAAAGTTTAAAATAATATAAATATATCAAAACTTCATCTATTTTGAAACAACAAACATCTTCTAAAATATCAACTATTATAGAACAGAAGAAGTATTATTTTTGGTGTTATATTTGGTGTTATGGTTGGAAATGACAAAAAAGTATGACAGTAAAACATCAAATTTAGTGTAATTTCAACTTTAAATTTGATGTTATACGAGAAGGGCTTGTATCGCAGTGGTTCCCCTTCTCACAGACGACTGCCAGAGGTCACAGGTTCGACTCTCTGTCGGCGCGGTGGTACTATGACTCTCCAAAAAAATCCTAAGGGATTTTCCTGGATTTGGGGCACCGCTTGCGGTGGGGTCTAGTCACTATAAAAAGTTTACCAAAATAGTTTCAGCTCTCTTAAACTCTCTCTTCCATCTCTAAAAAAAAAGAGAAAACCCTAGCTCCGTCGTTTGGGTGGCCGGTGCGCCTCTCCGTCTCCGGTCGCCCTCCCTGTTTGCTTTGCTTTTTTCCTCTCGCCTCTCTTCAATCCCTCTCTCTGTGCATCCTTTCTCGAAGCTCTAGGACTCTCACTTCCACGGTTCAGATCTGGTGAGTTTCGGCTCGGAGTCTCGGAGAAGCTTAGAGATCGGCATCTTGAGGGGTTTCTTTGGTCGGGTATGGCAGTTGTGGCTTTCGATCTGGTGTCAGATCTGGCCTTTGGAAGGGTTCTCTCTTCCTCTGTCTCCTCTGCTCCTCCTTCTCGGCTTGGGTCAGATAGCTTTCTCGATCTGCATCGTCTTCGGGGTTCATCAGACGGTGGAGTTTCGGTGTTCATGTACTTGTTCTTCGGCTTCAGCGGCGCGTGTCTTAAGATCAGTCTGTCTAGCTCTCGTTTGGCCTCTTCGGTTGCTGAGGTCTAGATCTAGGAAGGTCTGCTGCGGGTTCTCCATGGTGGGCGCGTGAGAGGAGGTTAGTTGTCGGTCTTGTCAACCACGACTCTCCTTCTTGGTGGTATTGCGTGCTGAGACGGCTGGCTACAGGAGCATGATCTAGGGCTGCCTCCTGTCCTCCTTTCCAGGTGGTGCTTGCTTTCTCTAACTTCTTGGTGTTTGTCCTTGGTGTGTGGCGTTCCTTTGAGGTCTTTCTCTCCGAATAATGCTCGGTCTAGTCGAAGTGGATGTACTTTGCCTCTGCTGTTGCTGTCTGGCTGTGTGTGTGGGTGCTTAGGAGACCCGCCGTGAGTTGTTCTTGGCAAAGTCAATCTTCAAGAGTAGATCATCGGGGAGGCCAAAATTATCGGGTTATAGCCTCATATTAACTGTGGCTTCGTCTTTTGCGGCAAGCGGTTCGTGTTCTTCTTGGCCAAGCTTCCGGTAAGTGGTTCAATCTGTAGTGTCGAGTATCTGTGAAGTTAGAATCGAGTTTCTGTTTAGGATTTTTGTTTCTGTTAATTTTCTTCTTGTAATCCCCGTATTCTGTCAAAAATGTTAAAATCTGGTAATAATATCTTTATATTTTTACCCAAAAAAAAAATTGATGTTATAGTTGAAGATGCCCTGAGAACCAACCTAGTTTACTGCACCGACAATACATCAAATAAGTTAAGTAAATAGGAGTAATTGATTAACCTTTAAAAAAAATGTTTATTTTACAACAATAAAATTAAAGAGATGACATTTGTCGATGACCTACCTATATGTACTAACTTTAGTATATTTTTACTACTTTATAGAAGTGTTAATTATTGTTTTAAAAATACTCTTCTATATTATTTATATTACAAGAACACATATTGAACACACAGAAGCGTGAGCAATTGTATTAGTGGAATGAAAATTTGACTGTAAATCAAAGTTTACGGAATCGACTATATACTCTAATATATAGATCTATAAAATTTGAAAAAGACGAGCCAGAGAGCTATAGCTTCTCGCGCGGGTTATTAAAAACCTTGTTATTTTTGTGGCTTTGTTTTCACGATAAACGAGAATTACCTATTTGGAGGTTAATTAGAAATCTTTGCAATCATCACTTCATTTTTTCGTCTAAAATAGAGTAAAAGTAAATATAGAATAAAAAATACTTCAACTCAACTTCATATCTCACTTCATAATGAATTTTACTTTTTAAATGGAGTAATTTATTTTTTTGTTTATTCATCACTCTATTATGGAGTGGAAAATGGAATAAGGTTAGAACAATTTTACTCTATTTTTATTTTTTGTCCATTTTAGAGAAAAAATGAAGTTTTACGTTGGAGATGCTCTCGTTTCACTCCTAACGGTAAGTATTATCTGATGAGCCCTGATCACTTGCACTGTGTTATAGTTTCTTAAAAGGACATTCTCAACAGATTAGTAAAGACACGTATCTACTTTTTTGAGGCGCTTGTAAAATATTAAAGTTGAGTTCTCTGCTCAGTCCATTTTATAGACTTTGTAATTTAAACTTGAAAACGGACTATTAACTCGCAACAGAATAATTACGTTGGAAAGGCTAATCCAACCAAGATAGGTTGCCATTAATAGTGCGGTAAAGCACGTGGTTTAATTTAATTTATTATGTAAAGATAGCAAAGAAACCCTAAGAAGAGATGCTTTGTGGAACTTAACATTCAATTCGGATAACGAGCTGATGATTATCTAATTAACATATACTTTTTATTTGAGACAGGAAATTTTCGACATGGGTAACTAGACTACCATAAAATTTTGGGTTGTAAATGTTAACCATATAATGGATTTTAATGGAATAAAAATAGACGGATGAATGATATTAGTTAAAGAACGGAATATATTCATTCCATTTATTCCAAATCAAAATCGTAGAATAATATTTTTTAAAAAAATTTGTAATTATTTTTAGAATAAATGGAATTGATGAAATCTATACTATTAAAAGGAAAGAAGTATTAAAAAATCTACAAGTTGTTGGACATTTTCATTAACTTAACTATTTTTTGGTCTCACCATATATTTCTCTAACTATACAATAATTAATTACTATTTATTATTCAATTTACTATGATACATCAAAGATTTATACATCTATACTATCAAAGCATATTGATTTTCAAGTTATTTACGAGCTTATGCCATTGCTTATTTTATTTTTAAGATTTTCAATCACATTAATTAGAGCAGTGCATTTCCTTATTTCCGAACAATTATAAAATCAATCCGGCCAGCATTTATTTAATGCAGCAGCAATTACTAACATTCCATTACTTATTTTTCTACAAATTAAATGCCAATTTTTTTTTATAACATTAAATGCCAATTCTTCCATAGTCCCTCCGTCTCATATTGTGAGTTGTTTTTGTATTTCTAGGTAACTTTTACATTTATTGAATACAGTATGACCAATTAAATTAAATAGATTTATTTTTTATTGGTTATATTATATCTAACCTATTTATTATAAAATACTTTTTAAAAACATAATAATTTTCTTAATCTTCGTGCTTTTAGCCAAAACTACTTATATTATGAAACGGATGGAGTATATGGTAACTTAATTTCCAATGTTATTAATTCCTTTTCCATAATATTAGGCATACACTGCAGAAATCGAAAAAAAAAATGAAGTACTTAGTGGATCTAGCAAGTTGCGATCTTCTGTTTGTTTTTTCAAAGAGAATAGATTTTGTTTTTTTTTGTAAATCAATGAATTTTCTGAAAGTAAAAAAAAATCAATTGTTGATTTGGTAAACAATAAAATTCTCCTGGGCTGGATCTCTTGCATGATTTTCATAGCAATCAAATATCTCAATTAAACATCGAAATTAAAACCCATTACATACACTAATAATTGAAAATTCAAATTCATCAAATAAGATCCAAAATTATTTTGATTTATTAGTTCCAATAAATCAGTTAAGGCCAAAATATTAATGTGTGCATGAGTGGACAAGCCCACTTTTAAAACTCACTAGAGCCAGAACCCGCACGGATGTGCGGATATATATTTTTTTTTAATAAAATAAATTTTAAAGTATAAAATAATTTTTATTTATGTATACAATTTTTTTTGAAAATTTTATATATATTGAAATTTATTCTTATGAGATTGTACTAATCTTATATTCACCGATTATTTTATTTATTTATTTAAAAATGTAACATCATATTAATAATTTATTTTTAAACATTAGGGTTTTATATGAATTATTAAAAAAAATTTAATCTTTTTAAAATTTTGTATTCTTGAAATATTTTATTTTACTAAATTAAATTAGCTAATTGACTAAATTAAATTAGGTAATATTATATTTTGAAAACATATTTTATTTAATGTATTATAGTTTAATTTGGCTTTTGCAAGAATTTTTTTTATTCCACACAGAAAATTTTATTGTTTAGATTTATATTATTTTCTGTTAAAAAATATCATATATGAAATGCATATAGGATATTTTGTTAAATTTCTAGTTAGTAGTCTAACATAGAATTTTTAATGGTAGATAAAATTAGGACTCTAAATTAATAGATTAGATTCAAACGTTTTTAATTTGTTTTAAGCATAGAAACAAATAAATTCAAAAAAATACTATACAATAAATTTTATATTTATATCTCAAACTCTTAAAAATTAATTTCTATATGTATGAATATATAAAATTTTCTATCATGTTATGAATATTTTCCAAACATAAACAATCATCACAATCGTAGTTCGATTAGGTCATAGAAACACATAATTCCATAATCAAAATATTTTTAAAATTCAAAAATGAAATAAATTCCGCTAGTGAGTATTTTAAACCACTCAAACTAAATGGTAAAAACAATGGAATCAATAAATTAGTTTTTCCACATCATTCCATTTCAAAAATTAACAATCCAATTTTAACTTTAATTTTTCTGTTTTCATTCACTACCATGTATTTTTCATCCTTTTCAAAATACAGTGAAATTTTTTTCATTATGGTTTTCTTCATCAATTTCAGCTAACACAATCATAAACTGTGTTTTGATTGGCATTATTTGGGGGATATTATATACGGTGTTCGATATAGATATGTTAAAAAAATGTTGGTTGTAGTTTCAGTCTCAAAATTCTTTAAACATTGGTTTTTCCTTAAACACCTGTTATACATTTTTAGCCTATATTTGCGCGATTAACCATCCAAGTTTGATGATATAATATCATACAAATATCTTATATATTAAAACAGAAGTCACAACCTTGATTCATACAAATATCTTATATATTAAAATAGAAGTAACAACCTTGATTCATGTGTGATTTTTTTAAAAATGGACCTAATGGACCTATTCCTAGAAAGTCATGTTACATTTAATCTCTAATCTTATCATTTAAATTTTGGGTCTACCAGAAATTTTTATTGGGCTATCAATAACTAGATTTAAATAATAGATGATCCATTGGATTTATAGATAATATAAATTAAATAGATATAACTTAATGTTGTAATATTGTACTTTTATATGCTAAATACTTAAATATTTGTCGATGTTAACTATTAAAATTATAAAGATTTTTTTTTAAATAACAAAAATCATATTATCTAACAATTAATATTTACCACCTTAAACCAATGAAAACAAATTTTAAAATATATAGTTTATTTTAAAAATTAAACAAAAACTAAATGTTTAATTATTTACTCGATAATATAAATCTATGAAGCGAAAATTTTAATTTTTTTAAATCTTTCTAAATTTGTGAAATGTTACAATATCTTTGAATATGACAATAAAACAATATTTTACTAATCTTTATATATGTAGTTACGATTTTAATAATGAAATAATAATCCGAAATTATTTATATAGAAGAAGATACAAATACATGTGAAAGTTTGAAACAATCTATTCAATGAAAAACATATACAGTAAACTTATTATGTTTTAAAAATTGATAGACACATATATATTATAATATATATCAATTTAAAATTAAAAATGAAATATTTATATAAAAATAAATGAAAACAAAAATCTGCGCGGTTGCGCGGATCGAGATCTAGTTAAAATTAACTTCGTTGTCTACATATCAAATATAAGCAGTATATAACGGAATCAATTATGATAACTCATGGGGTCTTAGCCTAACGATTGCATTTATTGATTGATCTTAGATTGAGTATAAATCTCTGTTTTGGATGAAGCTTCTAGTATATCTAAATTATAAACTGAAGTAAACTAAATGCATTTGCAATGCTAGGGACATCTTTATATTCCAACTATGTATACTGTTGGAAATTTGCAAGGCAAAATTCAAACCAAATCATTAGAAATCTAAAACTTTGCTACTTTAGCTCCTTATCGGTATTAAAGAAAACTTCATTTGCATTTTTTCTTCATCAATCTTTCTCTATAAGTATATTCTTTCCTTGCAAATGGAGTAGCCTGAATTAATTTATGTTTAATTATGGGGTTTTTCATGTCATGGGTCCTATGTGGATATTATTCCCCAATGATTTGGACTCTCCACCATAATTAAATCCTTCTCCGTTTCTATGATTACACAAAAGTTAGAATCTATAATCATTACACTAAACAAATTAAGAGCAAAGTAGTGCTCCAATATTCATTAGCTCTATAAAACCAAAATCTTAAACTTTATCTTTATTTTTTTTCTTAAATTCTGGCTATCAATCATTAGGTACATATTAAATCTATACTATTAAAAGAAAATCATTCCCAAAAATCTACTTAGAAAAAGTTGTTACACTCCTTTATTAACTAATTATTTTTTGGTCATAATTTAAATTTCTCTGACTATATAACATTCAGTGCATTTAATTATTCCTAACATCTTTTAATTAGTACTTGACTAACTTAACTTTTAATTATTACTCGATAACTTCGGAGGATCTAGTTTATTAACTAATTATTTTTTGGTCATACCTTAAATTTCTCTAAATATATAACATTCAATGAATTTAATTAATTCTAACAATTTTTAACTAGTACTCGGCTAACTTAACTTTTAATTTTTACTCGACTAACTTCGGTAGACCAAGTGTATAAATCATCTTTTTGGACGTATTATAAGTGGACCAAATAATTATACATACGTACAAATCCAACATACTAAAATATATTTCATCTCTAAACATGTTTCATGATGTATCCCAATATACCAAAACTATATTGTTCTTTTTATCGAACTGTGGCTCTTAAAATAAAAAAAAACTCCGAAAGTAATATAATAACGTGCAAGCTTTAATTTGGGTATTCGAGTATATGTTTTGGTATTTGGAATATTTGGGGTTCGAAAAAGATCCAAAATGGATCTGAAAACTCCAAAAATATCTTAAAATATTCAAATACCCAAACTTTTTTCCAAAATATGATGAGGACTCGAAACTACCAAAACATTTACTCGAATACCCAAATTTTACCCTAAACTCGAAACTATAACCGCAAATTCTACCCAAAACATTAAAAAGTATTCATAATACCAAAAATATACTGTAATACTCAAATATAAGTAATATATACAAGAAATTTTGGGCATTTCAAATATCTGATGGGATCTCGGGTAGGACATAGACCCGAAACAAAATCTGTAGATCAATTTTTTTACCTACTAGGTATTTTAGCCTAGACTTGGCCGAACCGAATCTGTAGTTTTTTGGTCTATTCTAATTCGGGTTTTGTGAGAGTAAAATGCTCAAACCTATGAAAACATGTATTTATATATTTTTAATCTCTATTTAAAAAATAAACCCGCGCTTTCAAAATTTAGTAATTTAGCATAAAAAAAACCTTAACTGGTAATTTGTTGGCATGAATTAACTTAAACCTTAGGCGATTTGACTTAGAACGTTAGAAAACGAGAATGAGTACCGAGTATGGTATACATGTCTTCATTTGCATTCGTTTTGGTTATGATAAATTAATTTTTCTTAACCAAGTAGTGCTAATATTTTGAGGCTTGATGTATACCCATATTAGGCATGAGTTTGATTTTCTATGAGAATTAAATTATTATTGTTTGGTCAGTGTGGGTTTGAAATTCGGCCCAAGTAGTTAATATGGTGGGATGTAATAGACGATCAATTCACTCTCTCAAATTAGTCATAAGGTATTCCAAACTCGGATGATGCAATGTGATAGGCAGTTCACTTTGTAGTACCGAGACTGGCCGGATCAGTCGATAGAGTATTATCAAAACAATAATAATTTTCTTTTCCTTGGTAAGTTTTGTTGTTTCTATGTTTTTTTTAGAATCTTCGGATAACTCCACAACATGCAAAACAAGATTATCGCTAGTTAATAATATGTTTTACCATATCTGTCCAAATCTCAAACTTCACTCAATGCACATATGCTTTTTGTAATCTTCACATCCAACTACAGATCTACTAAATCATGGTGCATATAAGCTAACAAACAGAGCTAAGATCTAAACTCTTAAGGGGATATTATATCATTGAAAACCTTGAAATAAATGCTTTGGGAGACTTATTTTATAATCAAGAGATTGAATTAATTACGATGAATACTGAAAAGCTTCTAATAAAGTGTTGTCGGAGAGAAGATCACACAATGTAAATATGAAAGGAATTTAAATATTATATAAATGATTTAGATCAATTTGCTTACTGCCAATTAATTTTAAATTAGAAGCTCACAAAAGTTTAATAGGGTATCAGAGTAGGTATATACCCTGACTCATTTGTCCAGCCCATAAAGTGGTTCGTTTTTCCACTAATTATCCAAAAGACTTAATTCCACTGAAATAGCTAAAAAGAGCATTATCTTAGCGATTGTATATATTCTACATACGGTAGAAACTCGATAAATTAATAAACATGCTAAACTAATATATATATTTTTTGGTTCCGAGTTCGCCTGGTTCAAAATACTCCATTTGTTTCAAAATAGTTGATGTTATGGTTCATTGCATAAGAATTACGATATACACTTTTAACTAAAAAGTATCATTAAAAATATAAACAAAAACTAATTTAACCAATTATCAAAAGAACTATAAAACATAATTGGTCACATAAAAAACTCTTCAATACACCATCTATTTTGGAACAGATGGAGTATGGCACAAATCGAAAAAATAATAAAAATAATCATTTTTAAAAAATCCTATATAAATATATAGTCACACTAAAATTATAAATCAATAAATTACATAATCAAGAGGTTGAATTAATTATGATGAATACTGAAAAGCTTCTAATAAAGTGTTGTTGGAGAGAAGATCACACAATGAAAATATGAAAGGAATTTAAATAATATATAAATGATTTAGATCAATTCGCTTACTGCCAATTAGTTTTAAATTAAAAAGTTCACAAAATTTTAATAGGGTATCAAAGTAGGTATATACCCTGACTCATTTGTCCAGCCCATAAAGTGGTTCGATTATCCCACTAATTATCCAAAAAGACTTAATTCCACTGAAATAGCTAAAAAGAGCATTATCTTAGAGATTGTAGAAACTCGATAAATTAATAAACATGCTAAATTAATATTTTTTTTGGTTCCGAGTTCGCCTGGTTCAAAATATTTTATTTGTTTCAAAATAGTTGATGTTATGGTTCGTTGCATAAGAATTAAGATATACACTTTTAACTAAAAAGTATCATTAAAAATATTTTTTAAAAAACTAAACCAATTATCAAAAGAACTATAAAACATAATTAGTCACATAGTTTTCAATAACACTAAAATTAATATAAAAATATCAAAACATCATGTATTTTGAAACATCAAAAACTCTTCAATGTACCATCTATTTTGGAACGGATGGAGTATGACACAAATAAAAATAATAGTAAAATAATCATTTTTAAAAAATCCTATGTAAATATATAGTCACACTAAAATTATAAATCAATAATTTACATATCTAAAATTTATATAAGTACAAACAAAATATTATATTATTTGTTTATATTCACAATGAAGTTCATCTCTATTTTTTAACACTTCAATATATTTTGATAAGATTTAGTAAAGTTATATCTAAAACTACGTTTAAACTCTAGGAAACATATTCCGTATACATCAAATAGTATAACAAAACGGGATAAACTCAAATTTCAAAATTTTAAATAATATATATGACAAAATCAACCATTTTTTATTTATAAAAATATATTCTAAAAATAGAGAAATCTAAAACATAAACTTTTTGTAAATTAATAATTTAGCATAAAACAACCCCTAACAGGGCGTTGTTATCGTGCTTAACAAAAAAGAAACACTAGTGTCTGTGAATTCTTACGTCTACAAAATGAAGAGTGATTTAAGGAATATGTGTACTAATGTATGCTTTACTTCAATGCAAACTAATGTATGCTTTACTTCAACTTTTTTTTTATATTTGTATGGTTGCACTTCTTATTATTTCAACTCGTGTGACAATTGCTGTCATTTTGAGTCATTTCTGATACGTGAAATTTCATGACAAACATAAAATCCTAAAGACCAAGCATAAAAATAAACCATTTCAAGCATTTTAAAATTACTTTTCCTAGCATCTTTCTATTTAGTAATCGAGGAATTTGACATTAATTTGACCCATGATTTATTTGTATTTGGGATCAAAACATGTAAATTAATTTCCTCTCCGATTTATGTTGGAATTAAACTCAGGACCTGGTCAAGCAAACCCTTACTTTTATTTTAAATTTACTTTTCCTAGCATCTTTCTATTTAGTAATCGAGGAATTTGACATTAATTTGACCCATGATTTATTTGTATTTGGGATCAACACATGTAAATTAATTTCCTCTCCGATTTATGTTGGAATTAAACTCAGGACCTGGTCAAGCAAACCCTTACTTTTTTTTTTGCAACTAGCAAAACCCTACCTTTTTTTATTGTATGTTAAATTTATTTTTATTTTTAATGTTAGATAATTATGTTATTACAAACTATGAGAAATATTACAAATGATTCTACAGCCGACAATTCTATATGATTCACGTTTGACGGTACTCCTGGTGCAATGTTGCAGATCTTTTGTAAGTTTTTTTCTTCATTAATTAGTAGGGGTGGGCACTTTACCCGATATCCGAAGTGGCACCCGAACCCGATCCGAAAAATCCGAACCAAAATCCGAACCGAAGTAGCAGAATATCCGAACGGGTATTGAATTAGGAGAGATTGGATATCCGAACCCAAACGGATAATATCCGAACCCGAATGGATATCCGAAAATAACCGAACATATATAATTAACCTTATATTTCTAGTTTACATCTCTCATTTTATATGAAATATTCATATTGATATTACACATATTTTAAGTTCATATGATATACATACAATTACTGAGAAAATGATTTGTTACTCACTTAAAATGCATGTCAAATTTTTTATTTCAAGAATTAACAAAAAGTTACTTCCAAAATTTTAAAACAATAACCAAATTAATGACTTTTTAGTTTCAAAATGTTATGTCCAAATCTATTAATCATTCAATCTATTAAAAATAAAAAATTAGTTAAGTGAAAGCTTTATTTTTAAATATAAGAAATTTGAGAAATGAAAATTTAATTTTGTTTTTTCAAAATCTAAATATCTGAACCCGATCCGAAATAACCGAACCCGAACTAGAAATATCCGAACCCGATCCGAAGTACAAAAATACCTGAACGAGTTCTACACCTCTATATCAAAATACCCGAAAATCTGAAATATCTAACCCGAACGGATACTCGAACGCCCACCCTATTAATTAGCATAATTCCGATTTTTCTGGGACAAATCTCATAATTCCTAATGTAGAAGAATTAATGAACACTTATTCAAACCACGGGACCAAAGGTGTTTCCAAAGAATGTTAAATCTATTTATCTCAAAACTTTTTTACAATAAATGCAAAACCCTACTTTGTGATGAAGAGTTGTGCGTTTTTGAGATGTAATCTAGTTTTAACACAAATAATCAACTCTTGTTATCCTCTTTGGTTATATTTGTCAGTTCTTTTTTCGGTCAAACAACATATGCATTGTGGGGTTAAACACAGTCCTTTTACCACGTGTTTTAAAATAAGTACTTTATTATGAAAAATATATATCGAGGTAGAGAATATAATAAAGCACTTTTGCCATGAGGTTTCTTTCTCGAATTTTGACCAAAAAGAGATTTAATGATATCCGTTATAGCTGAGATATGTATATTAGTATGAAATAAGGCAAGTGTAGCTAGTGGAAGATGGTGTGCTTTCACAATTGTCGAGATAAGAAAACACATTTATTTTGATTTGAGAGTCTGTTAACAGCATGATCAAACCATTTACTAAAACACCAATTATCTCTATCATTTTAAGTTTTTAGCAATAATAATTCAAATTTAAGATCGAGCATTAATTTGCGAGCTTTGATAGTATCTATATTGTATTAATACGTATAACGTCGTCAAAATATCGTAGTAGATTAATGGTTTGGAAAACAATTACTGATTCCTACCAATAAAATGAGCTATCGGACTATATAGTTTGTTCAGAGTTGAAATTTTCTTTCAACAGAAAAACAGTCTCTTCTTTTTTCCATTATGTATATATCATAAATATATAATACGATATATATATTTAATACGATATCATAAATATATAATACGATATGTTTAAGAATGTTTGGTGGGAGATGTCCACATGCAAACATATCTAATGTGGCAACTGGCAAGCAGGGTACTGCTTGAAATAGACCAATCCTCGAGTGATATGCGGGAAACCATTTGATTTTAGTCTCGGCCCTCTTAGCCGTTTTTTCAATCAAAATCTCTTATATTTTTATTTATCTTAAGAAATTAATAGATAGTAAGTTTACTGGAAAAAGACAAAATATTAACAATTATAGTAGTTAATTAGTTCGTCATATTACCAATAATTCGAAACATGCGAGTAGTTAACAAACATTATTCTAAAGCCATTATGGGCGGCATTCTTAATTTTACTTATGTTTCTTAGTATTATAGTTAGTGGAAAAGAGGAATTAAAATGAGTTGTTGGGAGTTTTAACTTTTAAGGCAAGGATATAGAGAATAATGTTCAACAACACTAAATAAGTTTTTGTTCAAAAATTAGTACACAGTAGTGTTACGAAAACTGGACCGATCGGACTCTGATTTGCTCTTCTAATCGCTTCCGGATTGTGTTAAAAACTAGATTTAAATTAAACCGGCAAATTCGGTAAAAAATCGGCCAAACTCAGTAAAATCGGTGATCCAGTTCGATATTTTTTTGGTTTTCTCAAACCCAAGTTAAAAAATTGCAAATTTAAAAAATATTTCATATTCTTATTGTTTTTAACATATATCTAAATAAATTAGTTTTTGTTATATTTTTATATTATTTTTGAATTTTCATTTTATTTTCATATCGTTTTTAGATTTTACAATGATATAAAGTCTTATAAAAATAATTTATAGTTATACATATATATATAATTACTTAATTTAAAATTAAGTTAAAATTTAAAATCATGTTGAACCTGTTGGACCGGTCCGACCATTGACTCATATACAATGTTGAGTCAATGTCCGGTCCAGTTTTCAAAACATTGGTACACATCGAAAAAAATCTCAAAATAGTGTTCATTAAAGGTAAAAATAACTAAATTTAAACATTAAGTTAGAATTTAGTGATTAGAGATTAATGTTTAGTATTTATGATCAATTGATTAATATTTAGAGATTGAATGTTGATTAAAAAATTTATGTATCTTAGATAATTTACTGTTCTTGTTTATTAATAAATGCTATTCTGAGAAGAAAAAATTGAATGTTGTTTTCGTGACACAAACTAAAAATGCTATTTACGAGATTTTCTCAAAGATGTATTGGTTGCAAGTTTTGTATAAAAAATCTCAAATATACCTCAATAAAAAGGTTGCATGTTTTGGTTTGCTCATGTATTAAGTGATTATTTGCTAGTATCAGTCTGCTAGTTGAATCTGTTATTGTGATGGTATAAGTCTGTTAACTAATTCTGCTATTATGGTACATATGGAAAGCGCGCAACGACAAGGCTTTTAATGGCAAGGAAATCTCTCCACTAAAGACCATCCAAATTGTCCGAGCAGAAGAGGAAAGTTGGCGCGTAGCTCAGATCATCAAACAACCCCAGGAAGAAGCAGCCGTGGAAGCTCGCCCCGACCCTCCACCTCAACCCTGTGGCCATAAATGCTCGATAGACGCCTCCTGACACAAAGAAAACAATTTTTTTGGTGGAGGAATGGTTTTAACGACCAAGGATGGGATGATGACTTATGGTTCATTCGCTAGTAACCGAGTCTTAACCCCGTACATGCGGAGTTCCAAACTCTGCTGTGGGCCATGAAATCCTCCATTCAGTTGGACCATAGCTCAATGACCTTCGAGACAGACTGCCTCCAGCTAGTCAACATCCTTGAAGAAGACGAAGAAGACAAATGGCCATCCTTGTTGGCTGAACTTGATGAGTTTCATTTTATTAGTTCCATGTTTAGCTTTTACTCCATATCTTTTATTCCCCGTTCTCTGAACTTCCGAGCCAATCGCCTTGCAAAAGGAGCTCGTTCTCGAGGTATCTCTTTCTCCCATGTAAACACTCAGCTCCCAAGTTGGATGGTTCATGAGGCCAACTTCTTGGTATCTTGGTAGTTCCTTAATAAAATATGGAGCTTTCGATGTAAAAAAAAAAAAACTAATTCTGCTATTGCAAATAAGATACATTCAACAAAATTTTAGTTTATTAATGCAATTCAATAGATGCATTTAGTTGGATTGAACCAGGATTGGTAGAAGTAGAATCGTTTAATTATAACTAAATCGTTTTGGCCTAGTGTAAAACGGGTTCCAGATGAAATTTTCGTTTTAGGTTCGATTCACCTTGGCCACCTAGTCTTGCCATTTAGATGTTAATTGTACACCTAGATGCAAAGCCTCGTGGGGATTAGTCTTTAGGTATACAAAGTCTTTGTGATCTCCACATTTAATTATAAAATAAAATTGCTTTCAATATGGAAGTTGTTGATATTAGGAGTTTTCAAGGCTCCTAAAACAAATGTTGTAGTATAAATGATTGTCGAACCAGTTCTGAGGGATATCAAAGCACCGAGAATGCAAGTACTCACTTAATCTAAGTGCAACCAATGATTTAGAATGGTTTTAAACTACTACTAATACTAGAAATCAATTACAGAATGATACTTTCTTGACTAAGGTAAAAGAGAACTCATGGGCATAGGGATTAGACATTGGGTGATCAAGTATCGAACTAAGGATGACAAATGATCAATCAAACTATCGACCTTAAGCCTAGACACAATTCTAAGCAAGCTCTATGTCTAGATGAATGCTCATTTGCTAACATATCTCAAACATCAAATGTTTTTGGTTGAATAATGTGAAAGCAATCATTACTAACAAGTCTATTAGCTATCTTAGCACCTTTAACAACAAATGTCTTTGGCAAAGTATACTAAAAGCCTAGGAGAGTTGTCTCATGCATTTCATCAAACACCTTTTGGGTGTGAAATGCCTATTGATCAACTTTTGAGAGGCCAACTCAGAAGATGCATTATGAATACTCTACTAGCAGGGAACAAAAATGATCTACACTAAAACATCCTAGAACTAACATAATCACCCTTGATCTCCCTAACCGATGAATCCAAAAGGTGATTACTCACTAATCTCCATGATTCCTCTTAAACTCATATTGGATTTCAGATTAATCATGTAGGGAAACAGATAAGAAATCAACAAGAACACTAGATGAAAGCAATGAAATCTGAATCAAAAGAAGTTTTTTACTAGTTGTTCCTCAGAAAAGAGATTGTTTTCTCTCCTGGCTTCCCCCCAAAGTACTTAACTTAGGTTTAGGCAATGTAAAACAACAAAACAAATGACCAAAAGGCCCCTGAAATAACATAAAAATCGTCCAAGCAAAACACGCGGAGCGACCTAGCATAGTCGCTCCAGGAGGTCGCTCCCGACGCGTTTCTTCGTGTCTCGCCCCGTCAAAGCGCGAGCGACTTGAGCTGGTCGCTCTGGCTGGTCGCTCTGGCTGGTCGCTCTGGCTGGGAGCGATCTTGGTAGGTTGCTCTGAGAGGTCGCTCCAGGATGCTCGATTTTGGTGTCTCCGGACGAGAGGACGCGAGCGACCTTGGTGTGTCACTCCAACAGGTCGCTCTAAACATCGGGAGCGACTTCGGCACGTCGCTCTGGGAGGTCGCTCCAGGGTCAAATCTGTGTACCTCTGGACGTGAAAACGCGAGCGACTTCGTGCGGTCGCTCTGGGAAAGTCGCTCTGGGATGTGGTGCACAACGACTTCATGTAGTCGCTCCGGGAAGTCGCTCCAGGCAGTGCTCATCCAAAGATCACTCTAATCACCTCCTTTGAGCTCCAAATGCATCCAAATGTCTCCAGGAACTCCATGTGGTACTCCAATACCTAATAGAGACATATATATGCAAAATGCAACCTAGACATGGCTAAATCCTAATCTATATGATGAAAATGCACATGAATAAATTGATAAAACAATGTAAATATGCAAGATATCAACTCCCCCCAACTTATTCTTTTACTTGTCCTCAAGTGAACTTTCTAGAACTCATAGGGAGAGAGGTTTGAAGGTAGGAGCTCATAGCCAAAAGAAACACACAAAGCACTCAAATCAACATCTAAATTCAGCATTAGTACACCCTCTCTTATTATACTCTAGTTTCTCTAGGCCTATCTCAACTTTTTTCATCCCTACACTCATCATCATGCATACACACATGCAAATCAGCCAACTCTCAAGTTCATTAAGCATAGCATCAAGTGAATTCTTGCAAATGGTCAATTGGTCCAAATCATTTGGTTGCGTAAGGGAAGACTTTTATTCAAGTGGGTCAAGAGGTTCAAAATCCATGATCTTTTAAAGTGGTTTACTCTCAAAACAAGTAGCCTTGACATTGCGTCTTGACATTGAACATAATATATCTAAGAAAGGGACCAACTCATGCATACAATGCTCAATCTCCATGTTCTACCCTTTTCCCAAACATATATGATACACATTCATTTCCCAATGTCAAACCCAACTCTCATCTCTCACCAAAAGATCCCAAGAATACTTTGCACATAAAACTATTTTTCTTTGAAATCTATAAAGGATTTTATAACCTTCTAAACAAATTTTAGCTCTAAACAAATTTTAGATCTAAACAACTTTGCTAGCCCCCTTTTCTTTCTTTTTCTCTTTTTTTTTTATATATTTGTTTTTTTTTAAAGTTTTTTTTTTCGGGAGCCAAGACTTTTCATAAACTCGAGCTAGACATTTATCTATTAATTCCAATAAGATTATCCATTTAAACATAAAGAGTCTATTATTTTCCTTCGAACTTTTCATGCTTCCAAATCAAACTTTACAACACTCACCCCCATCCTATGGCTAGACAATAATGTGCTTAATCTAGCAAGAATGAAGATCAAGCATTGTCGTTCCCGATACTCTCAACATTATGTGCATGTAAGACTTTCCGAAAAATGCCTCACTCATTAATCAATGGAGGCTTAAAAGGAAGACGGGATTTTGGGGAGAGGTCTACCACTAGAGGTTGTCAAAAAAATTGGCATAAAAGATGTGACAACTCAAGTGTGTATATCCATGATTCAGCACACAAGAGACCATGAGCAAGATGCATTAAGTTCGTTCAGTTCAAATAAGGTTGTAGTTGGCTTTAAAGACTGAATTTCAGCAATCAACAAGTTTCAGGAAGAGTTTTCAAGGCTCGAAGCATGCATAAGCTACTCAGGTGCAAAGTAATGTTCTTTACAAGGCATTTCAAATCATTGCTCCCAATGCAAGTAAATGCAACCTATATGCTCTAGACTCTCATAGAAATGCAAATGATGCAAACTAAATGATTTTTTTTATGCAAATAGGTATGCAATGCATGACTCAATGAAACAACATCAAAGCAAACGTGATCAAATACTTGGTACCTCCCCCACACTTAAATCACACAGTCTCTGTGTTGTCAAGGAGAGAGAGATACCCAAAAAGAGAAAACTAATATGCAAAAATGAAATGGTATATACAAGGGAAAGTAGTGGGTTACCTTCTATGGGGAATGAGTAGAGGGAGATGCTCCCTCCCCGTCGTCCTCAGGTGGTAACTCTTCAAGGTGCTCATCAGCAGGAGTGCCCATCTCTTCAATGTAGAAGGCTTACCCGAACACAGTTGGTTTCTTCATTTTCCCCTTGATGTCAAAGTGGAGAACATGCCCTTTACCCAAATGGAGATCAATCGTGCCCTCTTTCACCTTAACAATTGCTCCTGCTGTAGCTAAGAATGGCCTTCCAAGAATCAATGGGTCTTGAGCCTCCTCACCCATCTCAAGCACCACAAAATCTGTAGGTATCTCATACCTTCCAATCTTCACAGGGAGGTCCTCTAAGATGCCCACAGGGTACTTCACTGAACGATCAGCTAACACCAGAGAGAGTCTACACTTCTTGTACTGAGTGAATCCAAGCTTCTTTGCAACAGACAAAGGCATCACACTGACACTAGCTCCCAAATCGCAGAGACATTTCTCAAATACCATAGGTCCAAGAGCACAAGGTAGTGTGAAGCATCCTGGATCCTCTAACTTCTCTGGAACATCAAGCCTCTGGATGATGGCACTGCACTCATCGGTAAGAATCATCATGCTTTCCATTTCCTTCTTCTTTGCAGCTACAACATCTTTCAGGAACTTGTTGTATTGAGGAATCAACATGAAAGCATCGAAGATGGGCATTGCAACCTGAGCTTCACTCATTTTCTTCTCAAACAGAGCCTTGTACTTCTCTAGCAGCTGCCTCTTGAATCTACCAAGGAATGGTAGTTTGGGTTCATAGAGAGGAGGAACAAAAGAATTCTCACTTGCTGGAGCAAAAACTTCACCATGTTTCACTGTTTTCTTCTCTTCCCCAACCTTTCCTTTACCTTTGGCTTCCACAATCTTCTCCAAGATTTCATCATTGATTTTCTCATCAACAATCACCACTTCATCATCTAAGTTGATAGCCACCTCCTCACCTAGTTTCTCAGCATCCCTGGTGAGGGTTGTAGGAGGTAACTACTTACCACTCCTAAGAGTGATAGGTTTGGCCTCCTTGGAGTTTTGGTCACATTTTCCAGGTAGAGATCCTTGCTGGCGATTCTGGTGAGTGTTCATGGAAGCAAACTGATTCTCTAAATTCTTGACTGTAGAAGCAAGATGTGAGAATTTGTTGTTGAGCTCATTGTAGCTTCCATCAATCTTGGAATGAAGGTTCTTCAACTCATAACCAACATGCTTCTCACTTCTAGTCTGAGACTTCAAGATTTGTTTTAGTAAGGTATCAGTGCTGCTCTCTTGAGGAGCAGAGGAACCAGACGAGGGGTTTTGCTGAGGCTGATAGCTGCCTTGCTGGTTGTTTCGAGGCGGATAACCAGTTTGTTGGTTGTTGGGATATGATTTCTGTTGGTAGTTGTTGTACTGAAAGTTGGGCTCTTTTTTGTACCAGCTACCATTGTTGTTGATGAAACATAGCTCTTCCTGACCTTCCAAACCCTCAACCTCATGGACAACAGGTGGTGTCTCTTGGTTTGGATTACCAACAAAGTACAGCTGCTCTTGGGTGGCTTTATCAGCAAGGAGGATGTCTATCTTATCCTGTAGAGCTTTCAACTCCTTCCTCGTCTGCTTATCATCTGTTCGACTGCCTCTGTCTTGGTCTCCACTGTAGACTGCATCACTCTTTACCATGTTGTCAACCAGCTCCTCTGCATCTTCCTCAGTTCTCCCCAAGAAGAAACCATTGCTAGCTGTATCCAGTCTGGCCCTGTACTTAGGAAGAGCACCACGGTAGAATGTGCTCAGCAAGCTCTCCTTAGAGAAACCATGAATGTGCTCAGCAAGCTCACATTGAGCTTGGTAGCCCTTGAATCTCTCCCAGGCTTCACTGAAGCCTTCCAAGTTCTTCTGTTGAAAGCTGGAAATCTCATTTCTCAGCTTAGCAGTTCTTGAAGTAGAGAAGAACTTCTCCAAGAATGCTCTTTTGCAATCATCCCAAGTGGTGAAGTCGCTGGGTAGAGACTTCTCCCACTGACGTGCCTTATCCCCCAAAGAGAAAGGGAATAGCTTGAGCTTTAAGGCAT
>NC_063445.1:7428963-7486671 GCF_020379485.1 Brassica napus | reverse complement strand
TGTAACCATCGCCGCTTCAACCGTAAACCGAACATTAAATGCGTTAAGAGAGTTATAAATCCAGCTGTGAAGCTATGCATTGTATCAATTGGTTATACTTCTGTGTCGTTAAGTATTAAAAAAAAAAGATATTCAAACAAATAACTAAAATAGTTACAAGACTGTTCAACATTTTTAATTACAAAAAATCTATATTATACTAATGTTTTATGATTATGTCCATAATGAAATACACGAACCTATAGGCTATAGTGATCTATTTGGTTGCATGTATGATTGTTTTGTGGCCATTTACATTAGGAAAACAATGCAAACATTTCTGATTTACATTGGTTCCGATATAAAATTAGATATTTTGTACATAAATTTGATAAAATATATTAGTTTTATATATACTATACAAAATTTATTAGGTATTTATATAATTTCAGTTAAAATAGTTACATTTATTTTATATGACAACATAGTTATTTCTCATTTTCTCTATTAATTTGTTGAATTAAAGTTTATTAAATTGTAAATTTACTTTTATAAATTATTTAAAAAACTGTTAACATTCCTTTTCACGCTAATAATGACTATTATAAATTGTAAGTAGTCATTATCAAAAAGATATTTTAAATGTTGGCGTTTTGTTTTAATGGATGTGAAATTTTCGTTTCTCCATTATAGTGATATTGTTGTTTATTGGCCTCAAAATTCCTTTTGTGACATTTTTATGGTTTGTTATATATATTTTTTAAGATTTTGTAAGTTTTAATAAAATGAAAAGATTGAATTATTTCTCCGGTTCTTTTAGTTGGAGCAAAACTAAATAACTCCAAATTATAAACTCGAAATAAAAACATCAACTGTTCATCAAAGTAAAAATGTTGATACCAAAACTACACTAGCATGTGAATGTTGTACGATTGAGCAGAGTTAAAAGTGATTATCACTGAATACAGTGGTCAGATTTTGATTGCTGTAAGAGTTTTATTTTCAGGTGAAAACTATTTTCTTCACAATATTGATTAAAAAAATTAGTGTATTTAAATTTCATTATAGAGATATAAAAAGAACAAATGTTGGGGTCTAGTTGGCCCTCCTAGCTTCAATGCTTATACTATATAAGTAAACAAGGCTCGAGACTCTCAATAATGTCACACAACTAGGCTTTGGTTAAATCTTTCAACGAACTTAAGAACCCCATCAGTTTCTCTCTCTTTCTCTCACTTCCACAAACAGAGCAACATCTTTTTCTCAGGATTGCTTGAAACCTGGAGAAATCTTTAAGGTTATAGACCAATAAGAGAGAGAGAGATCTGAGAGTACAAGAAGCCGAAGAATGGTTACTTTATCAGTCTGGCCTTGGGAAAGCTATGGCAATCTTAAGGTTTTTTTCTTTTTCTTACAGAACTAAAATTTGATCAGTTTTTTTTTCTAAAATTTGGTTTCATCTTCTAAAACTCATATTGTTTTTGTGTTTATTTTTCTCTATCTATGAAGTATCTTCTATACGCTCCTTTAGCAGCACAAGTAGTGTACTCATGGACATACGAACAAGACTACTCGAGGGCTCTATGGTGTCTTCATATCCTCATCATCTGTGGACTCAAAGGACTCGTTCATGTCCTTTGGAGCGTTTACAACAACATGCTTTGGGTGACCCGCACTCTAAGGATTAACCCTAATGGTGTTGACGTTCAACAGATTGATCACGAATGGCACTGGTACAGAACCACTTTTACTTTTGTTTCTCTGTTCTTGGTATATGGTCTTAAACACTTTCAAAACCACCAAAAGTTATCGTTTTGATATGTGGGTTCTTATTACAGGGACAATTATATAATTCTGCAAGCAATAATAGCGAGCATGATCTGCTACATGTCTCCTTCATTGATAATGATGAACAGTATACCTCTCTGGAACACGAAAGGACTAATCGCATTAATTGTGATACATGTGACTTTCTCAGAGCCTTTATACTATTATCTTCATAGATCTATACATCGCAACAACTACTTATTCAGGCATTACCACTCTTTCCACCACTTATCTCCTGTTCCACATCCCATGACTGGTAAAAAAATTCACTAATAACTAGTAATAAAAAGGAATGTTTCTTTGGTTTTTTGTAATAACAATCTTTGGTCTGTTGGGTGCAGCTGGAAATGCGACGTTATTGGAAAACCTTATCCTATGTGTCGTAGCTGGAGTTCCTTTGATTGGTTCTTGCTTGTTAGGTGTTGGATCAACAAGCTTGATCTACGGATACGCTATCATGTTTGATTTCCTAAGATGTTTAGGACATTGTAACGTTGAAATCTTCTCTCACAAGTTATTCGAGACTCTACCAATCCTACGTTATCTCATCTACACTCCAACGTATGTTGTTCACGTTTATCTTATTACCCTTTCTGCAAAGTACTTCACATGTCATATTTTTGCGGATTTGGTTAGATCTATTGGCTCCATACACCATAAGTTTTCCAATAAAGGCTCTCTAACTTATTCATTGAATTTTACTCTAAGAAGCAAAGATTTCAATAGTTTCTAGTTGTATATATATTCTATAATATGATTTTTACTTGTGATGAATTTTGAAATGTTTAAAGTTATGATTTTATTGGTGGGGATTATGCAGGTACCATACTCTGCATCATCAAGAAATGGGGACCAACTTTTGTCTGTTCATGCCTCTCTTTGATGTTTTGGGCAACACACTTAACTCAAACTCATGGGAACTCCAAAAGAAGATTCGTTTGGCTTCAGGTAATAATATACCAAAACTATTACTCCTTCCATTTGCAAAAGTGTCACATTGACGAAATTGTAAAACATACAATTAGATTTTTATTTAATCTACAGTTATACAATTAATTACGTGAAAATAATTTGAATAGAAATTTATTGGAGTACTTAAAATAACATTGGAAATATAGAATGTTACTCTTCTTGAAACGAAGAAAAATCTTAGAATAATACTTTTTTGAAACAAAGTGAGTCTAGACAGAGAGTACTAGACTAGTTGAATAAATTTGGCAGCAATACCAAATAGTCTAAGCCAATTTATGAGGAGTTATTAGTAGAGTGTGCTTAGTTGGTGAAACCAAAGTGGGGTGGTCAGAGTCAAGGATGTAAAGCCAAAGACTTGAAAAGACAATAGTATCCCTTCCTTGACTGCAAAGTTACAGTTTTTGTTTTTTGAAAAACTGAATTGATCTTTGTGTGCAGGGGAACGGAAGAGAGTGCCGGAGTTTGTGTTCTTGGCTCATGGGGTAGATGTGATGTCGGCGATGCATGCACCGTTTGTGTTCAGATCGTTTGCTTCGATGCCATACACGACGAGGCTCTTCTTGCTGCCCATGTGGCCGTTCACTTTCATGGTGATGTTAGGCATGTGGGTTTGGTCAAAGGCTTTTCTTTTCAGCTTCTACACCCTCAGAAACAATCTTTGCCAGACTTGGGGAGTTCCCAGATTCGGTTTCCAAGTAATGTCTCTGTTTCTTTCTACTCCCCTTGAAAACAGAGAGAACAGAGTGTTTTACAGAGCATTTTCCTCTGTTTTGCAGTACTTCTTACCGTTTGCTACACAAGGGATTAATGATCAGATCGAGGCTGCGATTCTGAGAGCTGATAAGATTGGTGTTAAAGTCATAAGCTTGGCTGCTCTGAACAAGGTAAAAGTTAGTAACTTCTGAGTCAAGTCACTTAAAACTTAAAAGGTTACTTATTTTTGTTATGTTTTTGTTTGTTCTCAGAACGAAGCTTTAAATGGTGGTGGGACGTTGTTTGTCAACAAGCATCCTGACCTTAGAGTTCGTGTGGTTCATGGGAACACTTTAACCGCAGCAGTGATTCTCAATGAAATTCCAAAAGGTGTGGAAGAGGTGTTCTTGACAGGAGCCACTTCTAAGTTGGGAAGAGCCATCGCTTTGTACCTCTGTCGTCGTGGAGTGAGAGTTCTCGTAAGTTTTCTTACTAATCCTTAACGAACTAATAACATTGTCTCAAAGTCTAACAGATGTTAAAACAATTTACAGATGTTGACTATGTCGATAGAGAGATTCCAAAAGATTCAGAAAGAAGCTCCGGCTGAGTTCCAAAACTACCTCGTGCAAGTGACCAAATACAACGCTGCTCAAAACTGCAAGGTAGCGTACTGAGTTCTAACTGTTTTTCATTTGGTGTGTTAACGTAAATGTATTGACTTTGGGGGTGTTTGAACTATGTATATGCAGACTTGGATCGTTGGGAAATGGTTGACACCAAGGGAACAGAGCTGGGCTCCTGCAGGAACGCATTTCCACCAGTTTGTAGTGCCCCCAATCCTCAAATTTAGAAGGAACTGCACTTATGGTGATCTAGCAGCTATGAGGCTCCCTAAAGATGTTCAAGGACTAGGAACCTGCGAGGTATAAAGAACCGTTTGGTTACTAATCAAGTCTTATTTGAGTGTTTATTGTTTTAGTCCATTAGGCTAAACTCTTAAGTGTGTATGTTGTGTTGCGGCAGTACACAATGGAGAGAGGGGTGGTGCATGCATGCCATGCGGGAGGAGTGGTTCATATGCTGGAGGGTTGGAAGCATCATGAGGTTGGAGCCATTGACGTTGACCGTATTGATCTGGTGTGGGAAGCAGCCATGAGACACGGCCTTAGCTCTGTGTCTTCACTCACTAATTGAGTGCGAAGAGACCCTTTTGTTTGTTGTCTATGACTCTCCCCAAGATTGGCTATTCTTTGTACAGATGAAGGATGCAAGCATGGAAACAAAATGTAGAATTTCACCTTATGTTATTGTTCACCTTTTTATTAAAGCAGCGTCCCTTTTTATTAAAGATGTATTCCACTTTTTCGATCTCCCTAATAGTATTTATATGTGCACCTCATTTCCAAGAAGCTTTAATAATCCAGCTTGATCACTCCTCTGTTGGTAGTTTAGGACAATAAAAGAACAAAGTAGCTTCATTGTGGCTATCCTTTGTTACATTTGATTTGGTTTCTTGCTCCCTCCTCTTTTTATTACACGTCGTTTTAAAATTATGCACATATATTATATATTAAAAAAACATTTTTTTTTTATATTTTCTAAACAAAAATATCATCAATTATTTTTTTAAACAATTTAACTAATAAAAAAAGACTGCAAAATACAAATAGTCATATAATATGAAAATTAATAAATTTTACATTTAAAATTAGAATGTTATCTAATTTAGAATAAATTTTTTTTAATAAAATGTCATCTATTAAAAACGGAAGGAGTATAAAGGATGAGAGAAAATTGTGCGGAAACATATGAATAAATACAAAACAACACGGAAATTTAACATGGTTTTCAACTGCTGCATTCACATGCACATGCAAAATATTAGACCTTCCCATCCGTGTTATATAAGACCAATGACGCTTTTAAATTCTAACCTTCAAGTCCCGTGCTTCAAAGATTAAGCAGTGGACTCAAGAACTTCCTTTTGAGTTATGAACCAAACCATTGTTTGTACTTTATTTCAAACACATTCTTTACACTAAACCGAACAAAGAGACAGAGAGAAAGGATGAAGAGCTAAAGATCTGCTTAAAGGAACACCTGCTTGAGTACTAAAATGAATACAGAACAAATGAATTATTTTACCACATAGAACTCTCCACCTCCATGATGATTATTTGACCCTTGAATCTTTCCCAAAAGGTGGCCAAGAAGATCAAGAGGTGAGAGATGAGAAGAAGAATAGAGATGACAACCAAAAAGACACCAAGCTGCCACCATTTCCTTCTTAGAGATCTTATGAATCCAAACTTGCAAGATCTACAATCATAGCACATTATGCTCCAATCGTTCCTCCATAACTCACAGTCGCTTAGTATTCCGCCCATCCCACCATACAGCACATCCGTCTCCAATGGTGGGCCCTCTTTTTTTCTTCTATACCAAAAGGTCGCGTTTAAAGCATCCATGTTACATGTCTCCGGCGGCATACAACATCCATTCTGCAACAACAAAAAAAATCAAAACACTTTTGTAAACTAATATACATGCTTAAAGATGGAAAATGGTCGTCTCAAACTATTTGAAAATCTTGAACAAATGTTTCACAAAACGTCATTTACATATGTAATGTTTCATGTTTGGTTCAGCCTAAATTTGCCGAATTAGCCCGAGGAGAGTACGGTTTGGTTTGGTATTTGGATATGTCAGTTTTTAAAAATCCTACCGAACTTACCTGAAGTTTTTTATTTCAGTTAGATTCGGTTAATTCAGTTAGTTTGGTTAGGATTTTTGGTTATAATTAATATGGTTTGGTTGTATTTTTTTGTGAAAAAATGAAAAATCGAAGTAACCCATTGCCAAACCAAACCAATAACCATTTTTAATCTACCGAACCGAATCAAACCAATAACCAAAACTGAAACGAAAACCGAAATTTTCTGTCCGGTTCGACTCGGAAAAAAAAAATCCCAAGCCTAGGTATCATGTAAGAATGAACCCGTTGCACTTTATGAGATCAAAGTATGTACATATCTATCATGAACAAACCTTTATTGGTGGCATTTTCCTTCTGTTGTAAGGTTTCTCTTTAGGATATTGGTAAAAAAGCTCGTTGCATGCTCCTTTATCGTAGACACACGATTTGATATTGTTCCAATTAACATCATCCATCACTTTGAGCTTAAACCACCTCGCAGTCGCCGGAAACCGCCTGCTCTGCATCTCATTGACTCCTGCGTACGCCAAACCCATGAACATCATCAGCAAAAGAATCACCACCATCACCACGAGTGCGGGCATAGGAAACTTCCTTCGGAGAAAGAGAGCCGCGTTGCTGACGACGAACACGGCAAGGAGACCGACGCTAGCGAGCGTCTGGACACGTGGGAGACCGAGGATGTCTTCGCATTCGTAGCTGCGCATGTAGAAGAGCCACACAGCGTAGCCGAGGAGTGTAAGAGAAAGAAAGAAGGTGAAGATTGGAAGAATACCGATGGCACAAAGGTTTACGATCGTAACCAACATTCCAATGGGTGGCTTGTCGCTTTGTGACTCCATTTGATCGGAGCTTTTGGTTTCTAGCTCATTGGTTGTTGCGGTGGCTGTGGCGGTTGCGGTCGAGGCTGGTTCCTCAATGGGTACTACTTGGACATTATCAGCCATGAAGAGAGTTATAAAAAAGGTCTCTATGGAGGTGTTAAGTTTGATATGAGGAATGCATATATGGAAAGGAGGAAGATTATAAAGTATAGGTGTGTAAGTGAGTGAGTGAATGTGTGGTGGGTTTTACAGTCAAATGTAAGTTGGAGATAATTAAGGATACTTTGATTAAGTACAACAGCTGATCCTGTCCGAGAATTTTGTTATTTTTTGGTCATTAAGCTCTCAATTATCCAAAAGTCTAGTCTTTTGTTTGTGTGTGTGTGTGAATTATTAGAATTGAAGGTAGAAGAACCCTTTATATTCATGGAGATTATTAGCCCAAAAATGCGGAATATTACAAGATCGAGTTTGATGGATATTTGTAGAAGATTACAAAGTCCAAAAAAAAAAAACAAGTGCTTTTAACTTATTGTCTACAAATAGGAGGAAAACATATTTCTTACTATTTTAGGACAGCCGAACCAGTCGTCCATAAACATTAATTTTTTAAAAAAATTGTCTGTCTAAATTTGTTTTCTGAAGCTTGCTCAGATTTTCAACCTGGTTAAACAAATTAATTACAAAAAAAAGTAGTTTAATGAAATTCTGGGGCTCATGAAAAGCCCAATAAAGTGCATATAGAATGGGACAAGTCGGTTCTCACAATCTAGTAGCAATCTATGTATTTTTGTTTCACTAAAAGAAGTTTCAGTACCAGGCAAACTCTTAAGCTCATACTAACTCAAAAAAAAAAAATTCATAAGAAAACAAAGGTTAAATTCGGTAAATGCTGCACGCATGCGTTCGCCGGCAAATCAAACCAAAATGAAATATTTTTTTCTTGGCCGACTCAAAAATCAGTTTAGACATCAGCCTAATTAGTAATCTCATATAAAGTGACTAACATCCTCTTAACAATTGAACTAGGGCTGGGAACTTTGATCAAACCAAACTCGCCGAACCAAAAAGTTTGGTTTTCTCTTAGTTCGGTAAAAAAAAGTTATTCTTTTGTTTTGTTTGGTTCGGTAATCGGTAAGTTCAGTTTTCTAAAAAAAAACTAAAAAGTACCAATTTTAATCAAAATTCCGAACTGAACCAATCGAACTAACCGAAATCCGAATCGAAATAATCGAACGAACCTAACCAAACTAACCAAAATACAAACCGAAATAACAACTAACAGAAATTAACTAATTTTTGATTTTTTTTTAATTTAAACCGAAAATTTAACCGAATTAACCGCAAAACAAAAACTTTGGTAAAATATTTTAGGACCAAATTAACCGAACCAAACATAACCGAACTTTTTCGGTTACTTTGGTGAAATTTTGACCGACCTAAACTAACATAATTCTGAACTAACTGAGTTCCGAAATAACCGACCCGTACTATCCGAATAAAGCGGACCGGCATGCCTAGATTGAACATTGATGAGAACTCTGTTTTTTTGTAATTCCTTAATCTTTTTTTTTAATATACATGGATATTCTGGTCTTCACATAAGTGAATCCAAATTAGCCTCGTGTTAGCAGCCTACGTTTTCAGCCTAGTGTCAGATCCCCTTAGTCACTTAATTAAAAAAAAAATCTTAGTTATGTGGAGATACATAGATACGAGTTGTCGATTATAGCTTGTTTAAACATATATATTTCACTCCAAAGCAACAGCAGCAGCAACATAAATCCCTCCCTTTTCAACACTGTTCGTTGATATACACCACCACAGGTTCTTCGATTTCTCTCGTCCAACTCTTTCCTTCTCTTTTTTTTTCGATTTTGATTTCTGATAAACGTCGTTTGATTGATTTCTTCATTGCGATCCATAAAGTTTCGATTTTTCTTTGTGGGTTCTAGTGGTTCCTTGGGTTTGAACCCTAATTGTACCTTGCTTCGTAAACGTAATATCTTGTTACACAAGTTTCAACAGCCTAACACAGCTCCTTCTCGCATTATACAAAGTCAAACGTTTTTTCTTTTTAATTGTTTGCTCGACCGTCTTAGATTACAGAAGTTTCGTCGACTTGTGCGAAACATGGATTCAAAAGGAGACGATGGAAGTAGAGAGATGCTCTTGAAGCTTCAAGAGAAGATTGAGAAAGCCACTTCTGAGCTCAAAGCGTCAGGATCATCATCTGTTTCCACTTCATCTCATCATCTTCAAAAGCTCTCTAAAGAGGTCCAGCATCTTCTCGAGAAGACTGCGAACGCTCAGGATCCGAGTAAACCGCAGATTCGCGATGGTAATAATCTATTCAATACTTGAGTGAGAGCTATCTGCTCTCTTCTTATGTTTGAATTTTTTTGGGGCTTTTTCGCAGGGCTTGACAAGGTGTTTGATGCTGAGGAAGTTGGACACTCGTGCGATTTATGCGACAGAGATCTAGCCTCTGATCCAGAACGACCTAATGCTTCTTTGCGCAGCTTACAAGAAGCGTGCGTGCTGGCTTGTGGTCATGTCTACCACTTCAAATGTTTGAGAGGCACCACTCTTGATCTTGATAACCCTTCCTGCATTTTCTGCAACAGCTAACTAACATGACATCCTAGCCTTTGTGGACCAACTTTAGATACTTCATGAGAGATTTAAAGATTTTGTTTTCACAATGCCAATGGAGTTACATACAAATCTATCAGTTTCTTTTTACATCCTTTTAAGTTCCTCTTAGAAGGTTTACGTAAACATACAAATGGGTCTGTATGGGAAACTAGAACCACTCCCAGGCATTGTAGCTTCTAGATCCAGAAGTGAATCATTGCCTGCACAAGAAACAAAACAAAATGTTCAATACGTTCTGAATATTATTCAGACATCTCTCACCAGCGTAGAAGGAGCAGTGATTACCGCTTGAATTGAGTTAAGGGCTGGATCCTCCTCAAGATGAGACACAGGTTGAGTTTGATGCAGTTCTGATCTTAAGCTTCTCATCTCTGACTGCATTACATTGAGCTGATCTCGAATCTCCTTAAGCAAACTCATATGTTCTTCCTCGATGCTTGGCGGCGGCTTACTCAATTCCCTTTCGTAATTACTACTCACCATCTCCCCTCTAACCTGTGATTCCTTCTACACATTATTAGCACTTGACCAATTTGTTCTAGCACATAACATTATCACTTACATTTCTTTCTTCGATTTCCTCTTCTTCCGAGATGATTGTAAGGCTTTCCTTTGTCCTCGGAACCTTGAAGATGTCACGGAGATTCGGAGACGAAGCAACTTTGGCAGCAGAGAATCTATCAGGGTTCTTCATCCTCTCCATTATCGAACTGACATCACTCTTGGCTGACTTGAGTATAGTATTGCTGACCTGTGAAACCAACGCATGGGACATAGACTTGCGCCTAAGCAAAGGCCATTTAGACTCCTTGGGAGAATCTCTTGTGTCTGAAATTTCTCGAACATGCTCGTCTATTCTCTTCATCTCTTCCCAGTAAGCACTCAAGTCTTCACCAGGAGATAAAGAACTGTCACCATTGCTATCAGACAGAAGCAGGCTCCTTCTCTCACTGCTCATGCCATCGAAAGGACTCTGCAACAGACAAGATATTGAACTCCTCAATCTCTCAAAACATGAAAAGAGAAAGCTTTTACCGATAGATTACGCTTCATCTTCCTCACACCACGAGAGGTATCGCCAAAGAAGACGAGATTTTGCGGGAACTTGTTCTCCACGACAGCTGGATCAGAGATCCCTACGCTGAGCAGTTTACATCTGTAAGCCTGAACCTGAAACTCGAGAGACGCGATCTCCATCTCCTTATTGTATATCAGATCTTCGAAGAGCGTCAGAGAAGTCTCCGCGTGGCACATCTTCTCCTCCGCCATCCTCTTGTACTGACTGGTCTCCATCTCCAACGCTGCTTTCTCTCCCTGGAGGCGCAGGATCATCGACAAGGCCTCAGAAGCAGCTGATGACGAGGCTTCGCGCTCATCGTCAAGCTCTTGACTGATCTTCTGAAGAAGCTCTTGCTGCGCCCACATTGTTTCTCTGACCCCTGAGGGTTCTCCGTTGGCTCCAAACCCTAGACTCATCGTTCTCTCCACCATCCTCTATCTCTCTCTCTCCGGATTCACTTAATGAGATCAGAAAACAAGAGACGACGAGATCGAGGATGATTCGAAATTTAACGCGGTTTAGGACAACAACTGTAAGCAAAGCTAAAGCAGTTTAGTTTTGTCCACTTTCAGCACTTAAATACAGTCACGTAGGCCCATTAGCCCATTTCGAATAATTAATCAGTTGAATGGGTTAAAAGTACAAATCAGATTAATCAGGGATAAGAAGTTTAAAATCCTATAAGCCGAGGGGCCAAAAATTAAACTGTAAAATTGGCGGGTTGAGCCGGCCTGTGCAGTAGTGCAACGCATGGGCGACTCTTGAAAGCCCAGATAGCAAGCTATCTTAACGGGCCTTCTCCCTCAAAAAATAGAGTTAATATCGTGTGACCCGATGGGCCACATATCAGATATTAAACTGATAAGAACAGATACTACACTTGATCTTAGCCAAAAGGCCGAGAAAGGTATGATTTGGCGAGTCCCTTGGCATCTTGTTTTATACTGCTTCTCGTGCCTCCCATGTTTGTTTCGTTACCGATGTGGGAGTTTTAAAGAGTTAGATATAAGAAACACTCCGTCTCTTTTAGCGGGTTCGTGACCGACAATAGTCTTAAACCTAAAAGTCAAACAAGCCACCAATAAAAGAAGCCAGTTTCTTGCCATGGTATTACATATATCTTTTTACTTGGTTGGTTTCATTCTTTGTTTATTTAACTGGGAAAGTTAAGAGCTTTTTGAGCTGAGAATTTGAATCTGGCCATGTTGGTTATAGGGTATTGATTAGTGTGCGTTGATCTTGTTTTGCAGGCAATGTATATTCGTGTGAAGCGCACGAAAGCCACTTACTTTATCCAATGCGATCCGACCGAGACTGTTTTGGATGTGAAGCAGAAACTGTTCACCCTCATTGAGCAACCAGTTAGTAACCAGCGTCTGGTCTTATTGTCTACTGAAGAAGTATTAGAGGATTCGAAATCTCTAGCTGAGCAGAAGGTATCAAACGTTTGACTGTTGTCTCCTCATATATGTCAGTGTTAGAGACTGAATAACCATTGTTCAGTTCTAAGGAAGAGCTATCTTAATCATATAGACACTGCTTCCGATTGCATATTTTAAGAAAGTTGTGGTTGTGACTTGTTTGCTATATTCATTGTTTTGTTGTTCAGGTTGAGAACGATGCAGTCGTGGCTCTGACTTTGAGAAAAGGTTATACCTCATTTTTTCTATGCTCCTTATAGTAACTATGTGAAATTCAGCAACTTAGTGGCATACAGGTAACACGGACCACTCGTAATTGAATATACATTTAGGTTAACTAGTAACCACAACTATTCTATATGTTTGTGAACCAACCCTTCAAACTCTAGAGATTTGTATGGAGAGTTGCAGTCTTTCTAAACCCTTTTGTGGCTGGATGCTGAATCTGATTCCTGTTTGTATCCCATCAGTCTTATATTTAGCCTAACATTGTTACACACAACTGTTTGAGGATATGGTATTTGCATTCGTTGAATGTATGAGTGACATGATTAGTCACGTCTCATTATTTCTTGTGCAGATGATAACGAGTTTGAGGATGTCGACATTCCCCGGCCTGCCGACTTCTCAATCTCATGAAGAATGTAAACTCAGGAGAACATTTGCATCAACAGGAGAAGAGTATATTATTCAAAACGCAAGGAGGAGTTTATAAACGCTTTAAGTTGTTTCATTTTATCTCTGCGTTGTGTCAACAAATGCCTCTTTAGTTTGTTACAGACAGTTGGTTGTAATTAAAGATACTGAGATGTGGAACTGCAACTTGCAAGATTACTAGTTCTCGGTGAAGTCTTTCATGATTAGAAGAACAAAGTGTACTTGTTGACTTGCTGGTGGTGTACGCGAGCCAGGGCAGCTCCATTCACCTTTTCACATTGTGCTAAGGTTAAACTAGAAATGCTTAGAAGTATAATGACGGAAAAACCAATGTATGTTAGGTGACGGAACTAAAAACAAAGCAAGGACACAACAGTAATTTTAAAAGAGAGGAAAAAGACGGTAATAAAGAGAAGGGATTGTGTCTCCTTCTCGACTTCTTCTTCTAATCATCTCAATCTCTTCTTCGACAAGGAGAGAAAGAGAGACAACGCACACAAAAGCCGATCTCTTTCCGTTGATTCTCTTTGAATCTCGGATTCAGCGATTCATCGTCGCTGAGAAGAGCTTCTTCTATCGTTTCGTTGTTCTTTTTTGTTTGGAGATTTTCGATCCGATCTCAGGTGTTATAGATCTCGGTATGCAGCAGGGCGATCAGTCGGTTTTGAGCTTGAGACCTGGTGGCGGTAGAGGAAACAGAATCTTTGGTTCCTCATCCTCTTCTTCGTCCATCTCCTTTGGATCTCTTTCCTCTTCCGATCTACCTCTCCTTCGTCCTCATGGCGGTGCTCCTGCTTCCTCTTTCCCCTTCAAGGTACCTTCTTTTTTTTTTAGCTTCCCCTCTAGATTCTGGATCTAGGGTCTTCTTTTTCTCATGGGATTTAGTTTCTTTTTTGCCGAGCTTATGTTGGATATTAGATGAGCCCCGACCACATGGAATCACGTGTCTGCAACATACATAATTAGCTACTGTATATTACTTCAGCTAATTAGTGTGTTGATTTGCGAGTTTCACTGCCTTGTGTAATAAAATTACATCTGAACTCATGTTGGATATTGGATGCTTTCCGACCACATTAGAATCATGTGTAATTAAACTTCATAAGTAAGCGATTTGTGTTGTCCTGATTCTTAGTGGCGCACGCAAGTATGTGTAGCTGCTGTAAATATGGACGTAAAACGATATGTAGGCTTTTAGGTGGGCATTATGTTAGCTGCTATCTGCTCATAAAGGACCTATTGACATTTCTTTTTATTCATAATCATCTTAGCCTAAGAATTCACGAATAATTCATCTCTTAGTTATGTACTTAGCATTTTTGGCTCTTTTCCTTTGTGTTTTTTTTTTTGTTTATTGAGTCTTCGTTAGTGAAGATTCATCCTCGGTTATGTTTTTGGTTTCAGGGTGGAGACTCGAGGTTCGATGGCCGTGAACGTGTGAAGTACACCCGTGAACAGCTTCTGGAACTTAAAGAGGTGAGCAGAATCAGGGCTGGTCTTGTTTGAGCTCTTTTTTTTTTTGTTTATTTGAGGTTACTGACGTCTCTGTATAAACACAGACCGCTCAACTCTCTGATGAAATTCTGAAAGTCAAACGGGAAACTGAACTAGAACTGTTCGGTGAGGAACAGACCTGGGCACGTGGAGAAACTGTCGTAAGCAATGTGGTATGTTTTTTGTTGGAACATTATTTTTCTATTTTTTCCTCCAGTAGTATCATGAGCTCTAACACAGATCTGTTATCTTAATGCTCCAGGCTCCAGTTCAATCCGCAAGTCGCTTCTCTGAGCCAGACACTCGCAATTGGCGCAGCCGTTCTGCTGCTCAACCACCACCCTCTGGGGAGGAAAGATCATGGGAGAATCTCCGTGAAGCTAGAGATTCCAGGTATGTTGAAGCAAACCAATATAATCGTCAAGGCCAACCTAGGGGGCAAACATCATCCAACCAAGGGGTAATTGTTTAATAAATTAATGTGTTTTTTTCTCTCCTATGTCCTTGTCATTTTACTTTCTTACATGTATATCGTGTGGAAGCAGGGTGGACCAGCTCCTGTCCTCGTCAAAGCTGAAGTACCCTGGTCAGCTAGAAGAGGAAACCTTTCTGAAAATGAACGTGTCCTGAAGACTGTCAAAGGGTAATGCCTGTTCTAGACTTTACTGTCGACATGGAATCATTATATCGTGCTTGCACACTGACAAACAAATCCTTTTCTTGTCTAGGATACTGAACAAGCTTACCCCTGAGAAGTATGATCTTCTCAAGGGCCAACTCATTGACGCTGGCATCACATCTGCTGATATCCTGACGGTGAGTATAAGTAAAGTCTTGTTTAAATCATCCAGGTTCTTCACGTAGCTAACGAGTGTTGTTCTCTTTCATTTGTAGGGTGTGATAAATCTTATCTTTGACAAAGCTGTCCTTGAGCTGACTTTCTGCCCAATGTACGCTGAGTTGTGCTCTGACATCAACGACAAGCTGCCCACCTTCCCACCCGAAAAGCCTGGGGGTAAGGAGATCACATTCAAGAGGGTTCTGCTGAACATCTGTCAAGAGGCGTTTGAAGGCGCTTCCAATCTGAGGGAGGAGCTTAAACAGATGAGTGCTCCAGATCAGGAGGCTGAGCGTAGCGACAAAGAGAAGTTGCTGAAGCTCAAGACTCTAGGAAACATTCGTCTGATTGGTGAGCTTCTAAAGCAGAAGATGGTTCCAGAAAAGATTGTTCATCACATCGTTCAGGTTAGCTCCCACACATTTTCTTAAAACATTTTTTGTTTGCTTTGGTAGTATATGTGTTAACCTTTTATTATCTTTTTCCTGAGCATAGGAGCTTCTGGGGGCTGATGAGAAAGCGTGTCCAGCAGAGGAGAATGTGGAAGCTATTTGCCATTTCTTCAAAACCATTGGGAAACAGCTTGATGGAAGCATGAAGTCAAAACGTATCAATGATGCGTATTTCAAACGCCTGCAGGATCTGTCAAAGAATCCTCAGCTGGAACTGCGTCTGAGATTCATGGTTCAGAATATCATTGATTTGCGCTCTGATGGATGGGTTCCAAGGCGTGAAGAGGTATCTAGCCTTCAAAATCTAATGATTCAATTTTAAAAGTTACTTCATTGTTTAACGGTTCTAGTGTTCTTGTGCAGATGAAAGCAAAGACTATAACAGAAATCCATTCTGACGCTGAGAAGAATATGGGTCTCCGACCAGGCGCCACTGCAAACATGAGAAAGGGTATGGCTTCTAGTAGTGGGCCTCTGAGTCATGGCCCTATCTACCCTGGAGGACGACCTGGTGCAGGTGGCTTGATGCCTGGTATGCCTGGGACGCGAAGGATGCCAGGAGCGCCTGTGGGGGACAATGATAACTGGGAGGTATCCAGGACAAGGTCAATGTCTAGACGCGACGGGCCAGGAGGATCTCTGCATTCTCCAGCAATGGGCAAGTCCACCTCAATGAACACGAGGCTGTTGCCTCAAGGAAGCAGCGGGTTCATGAGTGGTAAGACAAGCGCCCTGTTACAGGGCAGTAGTTCACGCCCAGCAGAACAGCCGGTTCAGCGAGCTGCACCTGTGGCTGTACCGGTTCCGGTAGAGAAACCACAGGCCAGTGCTGCTCCCAAGTTGAGCGAGGAAGTTCTCAAGAGCAAAACAAAGTCGCTTCTCGAGGAATATTTCGATCTCCGACTTCTTGATGAAGCTATGCAGTGTTTGGTGGACCTTGCGTCGCCTTCTTATCACGCAGAGTTTGTGAATGAAGCAATTACTCTGGCCCTCGAGAGAAACCCACCTGTTGTTGAGCCCATCGCTAGTCTATTGGTGTATTTGCTATCCAAGAAGGTGGTCACACCCAAGGATCTTGAAACTGGGTGCTTGATGTTCGGTGCTATGCTGGACGACGTTGGAATCGATCTCCCCAAGGCACCAAACAACTTTGGTGAGATTGTTGGGAAGCTGATTGTTGCTGGTGGTGTGGATTTCAAATTTGTTAAAGAGGTCCTTGGAAAGATGGAGGATGATAGGTTCCAGAAGGCGGTGGTTGATGCAGCTGTGCGCATTGTGGAATCTAGCGAGCAGGGGAAGTCTCTGTTGGCCTCACGGGCTGCAGACGTCGAGGCTTGTCGGAATCTGTAAAGGAACCAAGGCCTTGTGCGATGAGTGTTGTGTGTTGTAAGCTTGAAGGACAGAACTCAAAGATAGTTTCCAACAAGAAAACTTGTGGGAGTTTTGGTCTTCTTTATTAAGCTCTTTTATTATGACATTATTCTCACTTCTTTGTGTTGTTGTGGGAATGTGTTCATCTCCTTTTTTAGTATTCTTCTGAAACTCTTATCCTTTACTTTTTTGACCTTTGCATTTTTGTTTTACGGTCTCAGATAGTGTTCAGTTGATTGTTGTTCAGACCTGAGACCCCTATAAACTTTGTTGCTTCAGATATTTACATTGGAATGTTTGATCATTTGTGTCTTTCTCTTAGATGAGAGCCCAGATAAATTGAATCGCCCGAGTATTTGTCATTCTGAAGTCTCCCGACAATTTTTTTTTAAGATATGATATTTTGGATTTTGGAGGCTTGCAGACTTATACGCTAAGGTCTCCTTACGTTCTTAGTACAAGATTTTGTATCTCTTAAACTTTTAGTTTTAATCAATTTCAGTTGCCAAAAAAAAAAAAAAAAAAAATTGGATTTTGGAAATTATTGGAATCCAACCAAATACAAACTTGTTATTTAAAAACTCAAATTTATACTATTATTTATGAAATAATTTTGCTGATTTATCATCTTCTCCATAATTTTAAGATAAGTTATTAATTTAATTACTATTATTATTTAAATTTTATTTATATATATGTATTTATCATGATATTTAAGATAAATATATAATCAATAAACATTAAACTATTCTACCGACATATATACTATTATTTTTAAAATATATTTACTATATATATTTATCATGATATTTATGGCATTTAATTAATAAATTGATATTAACAATTGATATTAATAATATCTACCGATAATATCATAACTACATTTATCTTATATTTACTTTATGATTTTAATGATTAATATTAGAGCCATTTTTTGGATTTTTATTGAAAATATTGATTCAAATACATATAAGTAAAATATTAAAGTTTAGATTAAAAGTAAAGTATCATTGAAAATTGAAAATATGTAATAAAATATAAATTATATACTTATGTTAAGCATTTTATATATATATATATATATTTAATATTAAACAATCATATTACTATCCTAAAATAAATCAATTTATATTTGTACATGACCAAAATCAAAATCACAAATGAGTTTATGCTCATAATGAATTTATCCGTAAAATCATAAATGTTATCAAAATACTATATTTAAAACTAAAATATTAAATATTATATAAATTAGAAAATGAAAATTAACTAAAAATATTAAAATATATATGGAAGCATGAAAAACTAAAACCTTGGAAAATAATAAACATAATATAAATATAGTCTACGAGAATACATAGATAATGTTTGGGATTTATTATTTTGTGTTTTTGTCTCATTATTTTTAAAATCTAGATAATATAATATTTTGGCTATTGTTATATTTTGAAGTTTTATGGGTTGTGAATATTTAATTATAATCTTTTTATAACCACTGGATATCTTTTCAGTCCACAAATATAATATAGAAATTAGACTCCGTATACACAAAATAACCAATATTTGCAAAATACCCTAGGACTAATTTTGACACTGTTGATATCTTTATAATACAAAATTACCTCCGTCCCAACTATCTGGATCATTCTCTATCTTGTGTCTTCTTATTATCTTCTGCCCAGAACAATCTTCTTACTTGTCTCTCTCTCATGTGTTTTCTTAAAATCACCAAACACAATTTTTTTCCTATTAATCTACAAATGTTTTTTTCCTTATCTTTTCTATTTCCAACTATGTGAACCAGCAACATGTACGTATATTTCAATTACATAGTATGAATCTAATGAGTACTATCCTCACATGAGTTTTTGTATCTGTCTTCTCTATTCTTTTACTCAGTCTGACCGTGATATGAATGTCTAAGAAATTTTGTTTAATATAAATGTGAGATCTCTTCGATTCATTCGCTGGTAAAAGCACATGGTTGTATTGATGGTTTGTATAATCAAGAAATATACAGATTTCCCGACATTGATAAAACCTGAATCTAACATTTAAGTTATTTGTGCTTGTAGTCGATATTTATTAAGTTAATGGATAATTGTTTGATTACATGCTACAAATCAAATATTGTGAGCATATGCATGTTTATGTTTGGTTAGTTGTTACTAAACCGGTGGATGCCGATTTTTTCACAAAATATATTATCATTAGCTGATAAATGTTTACTTAATTGTTATAAAACATGTTAACAACCTTTTAAAACCGTTTGTAATTTTTTTTTTAAAATAGCTTTTCTTGATTGATAAATAGTTTGTTAGATGCTATGAAATAAATTAGTATGTTAAAACAAGTCGGTTACGTTGAAACTTTGTATTCATATTATATATAACATATTATGATTGGCTGATACATGTTTAACCAAACATGTTACAAAATATGTTATCGCTTTTTACATTGTTTGGTAAAATGATTAAAGGAACAATCATTAAATAATATATATATATATATATATATATATATATATATATATATATATATATATATATATTCTGTTAGAAGTTACAAATTATGTTAACGTGTTAACTTAATCATTATCTATTCAACTAGTATTATCCTAGCGGTTAACAATTACTTTAGCTATATAATCAAAATTTAGGGCAATAACGAGAAACCTATAAAAATTTAGGGCATGAGTAAAACGGAAAAGAGGGATAAAAATATCTATAGTGGACTTGAGTTTTTTTTGCTTTAGGGTAGTTTCTTAATTTCTCGGTGATTTGAGTATATTCGGCCAATTGTCTCTATATAATAAAGTGTTTGATTTCAAATCCAAATTTCCTAATTCCATTATTATTATAAAAAAAAATTTGATCCCAAATCTACTTCCCACAAATAAAACAAAAAAAAAATTAATATATTGATTATCAATATGAATATTGAAGTAATAATTTATAATAGTTTAATAATTTATTTTTTTATAAAACTAAATATTAGAATTGAAAATTGTTAGGATTTATATTTTAGTCCGCACAGTGCTCGAAACCTAGATAAGTATTTGAAACATATAAATAGTTTTTCTTTTTTTTTAACACAGGTAACCCATTACATCATCAGCTATTAATTTCCCTGATTGAGCTTAGAGCCTAGAAGCCTAGAAGACACAGCCGCTTGAATTTATGGGCCCTATTATATGTAGTAATGGGCCATGTTGGGGCCCCGTATAGTATCCAGAAAAGCTCTCCCGCGCAAGGTTATTATTATTCCGAGAATTAAAACATTTCCTTATTTTTATTATTGGAATTATTTGAACGAAATGAGTTCGAGCTTCACTGAAGCAAATCAGATGGAGAAGGAAGAGTCGCTGAAACTGGCGATCGCTGTTTCTCTGATTCAATCGAAGATCCAGAACCGTAGATCTTCTTCTTCCTCCGAGACTGATGCTCTTCGCTGGAAGCACAAGGTTTTCTTTCGTACTTGGGTTTAAAAAGTTCATTCTCTTTAGTGAAATCTGCTACCATGATTTTTGTTCGGTCGATTGATATTTGGGTCAATGTTTCTCTTGGGTATCTCGGAAGCTAACATGATTTGTGTGTTTCTAACATCGTGTGGGTTTTTGATTTTTGAAATTAGGCTAAAGAGAGGAAGAAAGAGATAATCAGACTCCAGGAAGATCTCAAGGATGCTGAAAGTAATGTTTCTGTCTCTCTGAACTTTAGCAACTCGTTTATTTAATGATTCCAAAAATAGAAAGGCTGCAAGATGGTTTTCTGGAGCTGAATAATTTTTTTTGTTAATTGCATCTTAGGTGGTTCACATTGTGATTTATTCCCAGCGAGTGCTTCTTGCAAGTGTTATTTCTTTGATAACTTGGGAGAATTCAGCGGCAGGCGGTTTGGAGAGGCCTCTCAACCGAGATTCAGCGATGTTCTTCGTCGTAGATTTATCAGATTAGGTCTCTACCCCATGCACAGATTTGTATCCTTTGTGTTTCTGGAATCGACTTATCAGCTTGTGTTGGCATTTGATTCATAGCAAGGACAAGGGGGAGAAGGAAATCAACTCGATTATCTCAAAGATTGCGGCTCTCAGGTTTTTGTTTAAGGGTCTTCCTTCCTTGGCTTGTTTCACCGTCTATTATCTCTTACTTTCAGTTTGATTTATGCATCATACAACACCATACCATAATATTGCTTGCTATGTGAGAGAAGGAAGTGAACAATAGAATATTATGTAACCAAGCACCACCGGTTTCATCTTCTACGATTCTTTTTTATATTGTGTTGAAACTTTTGACTGCAGAACCGGGATATGAAGAGCAAGCAGATCATCTAAAGATTTCTATTGATTTTCTACTGGAACTTGCTGAACCAGACTCCAACGTTAGGCTTTGTTTCTTAAGATTTTTCTTTTCTTAGTGTGCACTCTTTACATGCTTTCTAACATTGGAATCTCTTCTTATATATCTGCAGTCCTCTAATTTCAGCAATTGGTCACATCAGGCTGTAGATTTCATATTAGGTAAGCTTATTCAAACTCCTGAATTGCAAACTTATTATTTATATTCTGAGATGTTATTCCTTTTATTGGAAGGCTACTTTGCACTTACGAAACAAACATGTGCTTTTGTTCCTCATTGCTAATATGCTCCTTTTGCATTGCTCAAGCTTCACTGAAGAAGCTTATATCGATGGGGAGAAACTTGGAAGCTGTTGAAGAATCTATTAGTTTCATGATTACACAGTTGATCAAAAGAATGTGCACTCCCTCTATAGGAAATGGTAACTCTAGCAGCTTGCTTCTGATTCTAACTATGTTTTACTTTCTGGTTATCATTTCTAATACTTGTTTTTGTGTGTGTTTTAATCTGTTTTAGAGGTGAAACAATTAGAAACAACTGCCGGGCTTTATGTCCAACATATGATCCGTAAACTGGGAAGTGATCCATACATTGGACAGCGTGCAATATTTGCCGTCTCTGAGAGACTATCAATTTTAGCCGAAAATTTACTGGTCATGGACCCATTTGATGAATCATTCCCAGAGATGGATGAGTGCATGTTTATCTTGTAAGTATTTCAAATTCTAATGAGGATGTGTTTTTATGATACATGGACTGCTGAGATTGATTATGTTGTCTTATGAATCTGTAGGATACTGCTTATTGAGTTCCTGATATGTGACTATCTGCTACCTTGGGCTGAGAGTGAAGCATTTGAAACTGGTAAACTAAACAATATGTATTTTTATGATACTTGAACATCAAATCAGAGTGGCGCAGCGGAAGCGTGGTGGGCCCATAACCCACAGGTCCCAGGATCGAAACCTGGCTCTGATAAATTTCTCTTTTTATTTTGTGTGCCATTTTCCATTTTGTTTCCATTTCTGATACACATATACAATCAATGATATTTGGTTGTGTCTAACCTGTAGTTGTGTTTGAGGAGTGGATAGCATCAGTAATCCATGCGAGGAAAGCAGTAGCGGTTTTGGAAGAAAGAAATGGATTGTATATTCTTTACATGGACCGAGTCACAGGGGAATTAGCTAAACGAGTTGGTCAAGTCACATCTTTACCGGAGGTGGAGCCATCCATTTTGGACAAAATCTTAGCCTACCCAGAATGATTACCTTCCAGGTTAGTAGCATCTCGACCCAATAAAAGCCATTTTACCCATAGTTCAGCAAAGAATAGTGTGTGGAAAACAAGTTGCTTGACTTTTGCATTAAGGTATAGTTGAATCGGTAATTATATATATCGTGGTCGGCTTTGACTTTTGCTTGATGATTGCTTTGTGATATTGGACACTTAGTTTTCCAGCGAGTCAAAATCTTTGAATTATGACCGACATAGGCTCCACATGACACTCTGACATTTATCTTATCATTTCATGTCTCAATCATCACACCAAATGCTATTAAATTATTTCCAGCTGACAAAACGTATCTTCTTTCAACTATTGCATTTTCTTTATAATCACGGCAGATGGGCCAAAACCTTCTCTTATCTATCTTCAGAGCAGAGATGGCAGACGTCAAACGCCTACTCATCCTATCAATCATCTTGCTTCTGTTCTTGTCTCAGTCCTTTCTTCTATGTTCAGGTCGTGAAGAGGACGAAGCTGGTCAAACGAGGAAGCTTGGAGTTTTTATAAGAAAAAGGGGAGGAGGAGGATACAGAAGGGCTCGCACCACCACATCAGCTTCTGCAACACTTTTGTCAGGCTCCTTCCACATGACTGCTTGCCTTGTCTCCTCTTTCCTGCTCTCTCTTCTTTTCTAGGTTTTTTCTACTGTCAAAAGTGGTCTTCTTTTTTTTTAATTTCTCTACAAGAATTGTAGTGGTCGATAGTAGTTAATGTCAACAAGAACTCTCTGTATTCTCATATAAGTTTGAGTTCTACATGTGTGTGTACAACATGAATGCTTTGAGCTCTATGCTTTGGTCTTTTCCAAGTTTGTGAAACCAAAAGAGATGCTTAGATCAGTTTCCTTCTGCACAGAACACTTTTAACACATAACAGAACCGGTTATATATCAACACAAGTAACAACCTAACTGTTTTATTACATAACACAAGTGTGTGAAACTCAGATCCTCATAGCTTGTATATCAAATCTCCTGACCTTGGCACATACACATCTGGCTTCTTCTCCTGACCTTGGCACGAACATGGGTCCGTCCATCGTTGTTGGACCGTAAGCCTTGAGATGATGTTGGTGAGTATCTCTGGAGCCAACACGTCTTCGACCATAAAGCTTCTTGCTTTTTTTTTTCCTTTTCTTGTTACGTTTCAGACAAGAAGAAGATCATCATGTCTTTGGCGTCCGGTAATGAATTTAAAGTTTACACGAAACGTTCTTTGTTTATACACGTGTGAACACGTCCTGATAGGGCTGAGCATAAATACTAGTTACTTGCCTTACGGCATCATTATTGGGAGTCCCTTAAAGCATCCTTTAGAGGAGAGGGTGGGAACCGAGAAAGAAAGAGAAAGAAAAAACCTCTAATTAAGGGTTGTCCCTTACTCTCCAACTACCAGAAAAAAAAAAAAAACAAGGAATTTTCTTTCTCTCTCTCTTCATCCCACCAATAATGATGCCCTTATACCCGCTACTCGACTCGTACTAGCCTCATTTTTTCAAGTACTCGTCGTTGCCAAGTCAAGTATCAAGTCGTTAAGTTTTGCTACTTGCAAGTACAAGGCAAATAACAAGTATCACAAAAAAAGTTACGACTCACCTTTATATTATTCGTTACTTGTTTTACAACTAAAAAATAAAACTAAACTATAAAAACTAAAGCGCTAAACAAATATTTCTTTGTTGTAAGAAGTAAACAATATTTTCTAATTGAATTACATCTTCTTTTTTTATGTTAGGTGCAACTATTTTATATAAAATAACTCTCGTATTTTTACCAAATCGAGTAAATAAAACAAATTTTCATAACCTTCTCTCGTAAAATATTATCTATCAAATAATTTTTTAGAAAGTTGGAAATATATCCAAATAATTAATAAATACTTGTATGTAGCAAGTAATTGAACAAAGCAAGTAACATATTTTTGAACAAGTACTCGAAATAACAAGTACTGATAAGTCAAGTACAAGTCGAAAAATTCATTACTCGTTCAAGGCAAACCAAATATCAAGTATACGAAGTACCCGCCTTGTGTCCACCCCTACAGTCCCGACCGTTGATCTTGTTCCTGGAGTTTTGGATCACTTCCGTAGATTTTGTTTACTCGTGTAAGAACGACACATGTCTAGTATACAAATGTCACTTGTATAAGTGGCCACATCAAGAATGGACAAGGATATGTTTTCAACGGAGAAGATAAGATAAATTGATGTGGAGCTATGTTACAAGATAGTACATGACTTTGATGTCTTTTAAACTCTAAGAGCTGCAACAGGATCTTGCCATGAGCTTTTCCTCTTATGTGAACCGTCTCCTCCATTCCTGCAAGACAGCATCTCTATGCTGCTCATTCTCTTGCATGCACTGCTTTGTTCCACTCTCATTCTCTCTTCGCTATTGTTCATCTCTTCCTCTTCTTCTCCCTATAATCAATTGAAGAGATGGTTAAATGAGGTTTGCAATGAGTAGTAAAGACATGTTTGGTTTCTTTTGTAAGCTACTGTAAGAGTGCTTACAGATATCTGGTTTAGATCGAACAAAGGAACTTTTTTGGTTTTGGTTTCGTCATGATGAGCCTCTCCTGAGTGGTTTAAGTCAGGAAGTGAAACATGCTTCGTTTCTGCTCCACTTGTCTTATTAGGAGACACTTCCACTCTGACTAACTGCGTCTTACTCTTCTTCCCACCATTTGATCTTCCCCTAACCTTCTTAACAGGTTGGTCTTGTCTCAAATGTCTGTACCTCCGCCGCAGAAACCTGATAAAGCAGGCATAAACACTTGAGAAAGAAACATCAAGGACTTGATGATATAGTGTCAAGAATTGTCGGTATACACGTACCCGACTTCGGCCATTAGCGTTGCCTTTCTCTCTTGCATAGTCTCCAACCTTTTTCTCATTGCTTCAGTATCCTTTGTGTAATCCAACAAAACAGCAATACACGTTAATAATATACAGAACCAAAGTGATCTTAAGAAACGAGAGAAACAATCACTAATACTGACACATCAAGTTCAAGACTAATATAGAAAAGAATACACAGTTTAAGCTCAAAGTTTCAATCCTTCTCTTTTCTCGAGCTGTGAGAAGAGATCAGGGTGAGAACAAGAAAATTTTGAGCAATTCCTTTAGATCTAGAGACAAGTAGCGAGCAGATGAAGAAACTAAAGCTGGTTTTAAAAACTCAAGGGAAAAAAAAAGAAGAGTTGGTACCATATGAAGTTCTTGATAGTCTTGCAAAAGGCTATGGTGCCTAAATCTGACTTTGGGATCCTCAACAGGATTACAGTTGAAGTTTCCATGAGCTGGATTCATCATCAGATGAACACAAGATGTGAACTTAAAGAATCACGGAAGGGGAAGCTCTTGAAAGAGAGAATGGGAAGAGATAGGGAGAGAGAGAGGAGTAAGGTTGTCACTATGGGTTTCGTGTAGTATTCTAATAGCTAGATGAGAAGAAGAAGTCAGAGAAGGACAAAGAAGCAGAAAAGAAGGACACATCATGTTGCTGTTGTTGCTCTGACTGTGAGGAAGAAAAAAAAAAGAGAAAAGGAAATAAAATAAAAGCAAAACTGCTTTTTTTAAATGGGTTGAGACAGCAGTGATAGTGATGAAGATGGAAGCAGAGAGACTTGTGCAGTGTTTGGAAATGACTTGTGCACTAAATTGTGGTGTTGGGTCAAGTGAAAAGCAATTTGCTTTTTAAAACCTTTATCAACAGTAGCGCCTTTTTTTTAGTTGGTGAAGTCTTGAAGAAACACCTCTTTTATCTCTCTTTGTTTCCTATTTTTTTTTTTTTGGGGGTCAAATTTCTCTTTGTTTCTTTTGCTCCATTGTCGTCTGTCAAATATATAAAAGTAAAACCATTCAAACTAGGTCCATTGAAAAAAGACAGATGAGAATGGAGGTTGAAATATAAATCTCAATTATCTCATACTTTTTAATATATACTAGTATTCAAGAAATGTCAGGAGAGAAACCAAACATATCACCTTTTCATTTAATATTAAAATATATACAGATTGTGTAGAAACTCTCCCTTGATTTCTGGACATTGGTGCTGGACTTCTGGGTTTTAGAGTTTTTTCTCCTCCAAGTTTATTTACTTTTTGTTTGCAAAAAAAAAAAAAGTTTATTTACTTGGATGGTTATAAAAATCCATACTAAATACCCAGTCCCCTCGTCACATGCAAACCACTTACCCTGCTTTAAATATCACCCAAAAAAAAAACTTTATAAATATGGATGATTTTGGTGTGTTTAACTTTTTGGCATTTACAAATTGACACGGATGATTCTGGTGTGTTTAATGCATCAATGACTCATCAGCTGATGGAGGAGCCGTAAAAACGTAAAAGCAATAGTGATGTGAAAGTGTTGGTTTTGGTCACAATTATTAACACACAGCTCTGTAACGAGCTTAGCTTCGTTTTTGTTGTTTTATGGAAAAAAGTTTCCTACGTACACGAAGTTTATACTAATACGATGGAAATCATCCAATATAGGAGAATGTGCCAATAACTACACGAAGTTTATGTTAATACATGTCATATGTACAAAGTAAATAATAATATGGTGGCAACATCACAATCATATTTAATTGATTTTAAGCTAAGTTAATAGGGTTAATCCGTTATTTACTAAACTTAATAAACTTAATGATTTATTAAATTTGATAAACTTAATTGATTTTATTAATAAACTTAGTAATTTAATAAACTTTAACTTAATAAACTTAATAAATTTATTATACTTAATAAATTTATTAAACTTAATAATTTAATAAACTTAAACCTAATAATTTATTACTTAAATAAATTTATTAGGCTAAATAAATTTAATATAAGTTTATTAAATTATTAAGTTTATTAATAAATGATTAAGTTTATTACTCCTTCTGTTTTTTTTATATTTGACGTTTTAAAAGAATTTTTTTTGTTCCAAATTATTTGACGTTTTCAATTTTCTATGTAAAATTTATTACTAATTAATGTTAGATGACCAATGATATTGTAGTTTCTATTTAATTATTGGTTAAATTGTGGTTAGGTAAACAATTAATGATGTTTTTGTTTAGAAAATTAAATGTTTCTTAATCTATGTGCACAACTTTAAAGCGTCAAATATAAAAAAACTGAGGGAGTAATAAATGATTAAGTTTTAAGTTTAGTAAATTTATTAATTTTATTAAGTAAGTTTAATAAATTATTAAGTTTATTAACAAAATCAATTAAGTTTATTAAACATAATAAATCATTAAGTTTATTAAGTTTAATAAATTACAGATTGACTCCTTAACTTAGTTTAAAATCAATTAAACCTGATTGTGATGTTGTCACCATATTATTATTTACTTTGTATATGTGACATATATTAACATAAACTTCGTGCAGTTGTTGACACATTCTCGTATAGTGGATGATTTTCGCCTACGTGTACCTAGGAAACTTTTTTCCTTGTTTTAATGGTCACCGGTCACGTGCAGGTTCATGGAAGGGATACGTGTCTCAATGTCTGGTTACAATAAGCCCGAGACCTTCATTTCCCAAATTTGGTTCGGTATTTTCCTGTTTCTTAATTTTGGCTCATATAAGCAAAATTGTATTCAAAATCTACAGCTATGTAATCCGATTAACTCAAACAAAATTAGAAAAGAAATAAAAAGATGAGAAAAGGTTGAATACTTGACTGTTTTTTTTAAAACCCGGTTCGATTACACACACCTCTATTTGTAAAACAGATGTTAATGTACGTGGGCTTAAAGAGACTACAATTTCAGCCCATTAAGAGCCCATTAGTTTAGATGTCTCATTAGCCATCTTCTTCGTCTCCAGAGACTGAGGCCACTCTCATCTTATCCTCCTCCATCTTCCCGATGCTTTAAACCATCAGTCGTCGACGATGTCGATTACGTACTCCACCCTTTCCTGTAAGATTTCTTCTTCATTTAAGCTTCTCGAACCGTTCTCCATGCTCAATTTCATCGTTTTACGTCAAAGACTGTAATTGATTTTGGTTTGTGTATGTTGTTCCCAGGGGGAGATACTGGTTCCCTTTCGGCTTTTTGGCCCAAAATTGTACCTTTTGGCATACCCATGAATCAGTTTCTCAATCCCAGCTCCTCCTCGTCTTGTTTCGGATTCTCAGCTTCTCTTCAGGTCAGCTTCCTTCTGTAGACTGTAGTCAGTATCAATCCAATTCACTCCACTCTGCTTCTCTTTTTCGTTATAGTGTTTGGTTGTTTGAACAAGACCATACTTTTGTTTCTTCATGTACAAAATGTTCGTGTAATAATGATTGTACTGTGTAGGGTTCAGTTTCAAGTACTTAAGTACTGTTGTGTATTGATGCAGGGAAGTAGCAGACTTCAGTTAGATTCTAGACTTGTGCTTCGTAAAAGGAGTAAAGCTCTTCCCTTTCTTGTGAGAAGTGATCATCCTCAGAACGCAGACGCACCTAAGCAGTACTCAAAGAGAGAGAAGAAGCCCTTCCCGGTTCCCATTGTGGACCTGAGACGAGCCGCGAGGGAGAGAGTCAAGAACAACAAAGACAAACCTAAGAGACCTCTCCCTCCTCCTAAAAACGGCATGGTCGTCAAGAGCCTTGTCCCTCTTGCTTACAAAGTGTACAATGCGAGGATCAGACTGATCAACAATCTCCACCGCCTCATGAAAGTTGTTCGTGTTAACGCTTGTGGGTAATATAATAATAACTCCTCTTCTTGTTATGTGTTGTTCTGTTTGGTTATGTGTTGTTCTTGTTTTGTCTCTTAGGTGGTGTAATGAGATCCACGTTGGACCTTACGGTCATCCGTTTAAGTCGTGTAAAGGTCCTAGTGCTTCTCAAAGGAAAGGTCATCATGAATGGACAAACTCTGTCCTCGAAGACGTGATTGTCCCTCTTGAAGCTTACCACCTCTACGACCGCCTCGGCAAGCGCATTCGTCACGATGAGAGATTCACCATCCCTCGAGTTCCCCCCGTAGTCGAGCTCTGCATCCAGGGAGGCGTTGAGATCCCTGAGCTTCCAGCAAAAAGGAGAAGAAAACCGATAATCCGCATCGGCAAAAGCGAGTTCGTCGACGCAGATGAAACCGAGTTGCCTGATCCAGAGCCTCACATTCCTCCAGAGCCGTTGTTAACCGAGCTACCTCCCTCAGAAATCACTCCACCTTCCAGCGAAGAAGAAACGGTCTCTCTAGCGGAAGAGACTTTACAAGCGTGGGAAGAGATGAGAGCAGGAGCCAAGAAGCTGATGAGGATGTACAGGGTCAGAGTCTGCGGGTACTGCCCCGAGGTACACGTGGGTCCGACGGGACACAAGGCTCAGAACTGTGGCGCGTTCAAGCACCAGCAGAGGAATGGCCAGCACGGTTGGCAGTCTGCGGTGCTTGACGATTTGATACCGCCGAGATACGTTTGGCATGTTCCTGATGTGAACGGGCCGCCGATGCAGAGGGAGCTGAGAAGCTTCTACGGGCAAGCGCCTGCTGTTGTGGAGATATGTGCGCAGGCTGGTGCGGAAGTGCCTGAACAGTATAGAGCGACTATGAGACTGGAGGTTGGGATACCTTCGAGTGTTCAAGAAGCTGAAATGGTCGTTTGATTTGATGTTATAGCATCACTGCTTGTCTGTTACCACAATCTAACTTAAGAACACCATTGAATGACATCTTTGCAGTAGATAATATGCATCTAGGTACATGTGGCATAAGTATAAACTTAAATACTTGGTAGATAATAAGTAGGAGTAGGACAAACACATCCAACACAATTGTTCAATTTCAGCTTCAGACCTTGAAGTTTTGGAGCCCTTCAACATGTTTGTCATTTTTTCATAGTATAAATATTTAATTAAAAATTACATTATTTTAAGTTCCAACCAGTTGACTAGTGACGGACAGACTGACGGTGTCTCATCTTGTGTTTGAAACATCACTTTTGAGACTTTTAAAAAAGAACCAATCTACTTTTTGAAATAATCAAGGGTAAAAACGGCATTTATAAGATTCCCTTTCTTTTTTTCTTTTTTTTTTTTTTTTTGAAACACCGATTCCCTTTCTTCTTCATTGCTTAAGTTTTATTTATCTTTGGTTCTTTTTTTTTCTTTGGTAAAGGCAAGATACCACTTGTCTGGTCTGCTCGCTTTCACACCCACTTTCGTGTCTTCTTCTTCTTACTTTTTTTCCTCAAACTGCAAAGCGTTATCCCTCACCATCATCGTCACGTTGGAAATCGTCTAAAGCCATGGATTAGCTTTTAAGTAAGTAACTGTCTTCTCTCTTCTTTTAGCAAGTTCACTTCTGTTCTGTTCCTATAACTGTTCTTATCAGGCTCATGTCTCTTCTCTGCTCGTGTCGGATTTATGTTTCTTAATTTGTCTCTCTACTTTATACCGTTTTCAATTATATTAATTCATCAAGATAACTTTTGATTCACTAGCTTACCATTTCTGGTGAGAGAGCAAGGAATCTTGAAAAATATATCAAAACTGAAACTTGGAATGTTGTATATATTGAAAAAGAATAATAATACTTTTTCTTATGCCTGGATGATGTAGCCTTGCTATCATGAGTACAGTATAACTAAACTGTGTTCTCTCTCTTTATCAGTAGAGCAAGCGATCGTGGACTTAGTCTTTCACCGTTATAGAGAGTTCTGGTTCCTAACTAGCAATCATGGCAGGCAAACCACAAACTTTTGTGAGGTTAGTTCATCCTTTTGGTTTATTAGATGACTCCTTGTTGATTGTTTCTTAGTAATCTGAAAGCTCTCTGTTGATCATACATAATAGCGTGGATGATCTGGACTTTAAGCTACCATCATCATCATCTCTAACCCGCCAACACAACTACTCCTCAAGTATCAGTGGACCACTTCACCCCATTCAAGGAAGCCACAACGCATCTGGATCCTTCAAGAAACGTTTCCAAAAAGGTTCCAAGGGGCTCAAATCCATAGGTCGTTCGCTTGGTTTCGGTGTTTACAGAGCTGTCTTCCCTGAAGACCTCAAAGTATCTGAGAAGAAGATATTTGATCCTCAGGACAAAACCCTCTTGTTCTGCAATAAGCTGTTTGTTGTCTCGTGTATTCTCTCGGTGTTCGTGGACCCTTTCTTCTTCTACCTTCCTGTGATCAATGGTGAGTCCAAGTGCCTCGGTATTGACCGGAAGCTGGCTATCACGGCGACTACGTTTAGGACTTTCATCGACGTGTTTTATCTCGCTCACATGGCTCTCCAGCTCAGGACTGCTTATATTGCACCCTCGTCTAGGGTCTTTGGGAGAGGTGAGCTTGTGATAGATCCTGCGCAGATAGCAAAGAGATATTTGCAGCGGTGGTTTATCATTGATTTCCTCTCTGTACTTCCTGTCCCTCAGGTTGGTTATGTAACTTTAGATTCTTTTTGGTAGTTGGTTTTGAGATTTACTTTATTCACTTTGTGTGTGTGTGTGTGCACGCGAAGATTGTAGTGTGGAGGTTCTTGCAAAGGTCAAGGGGATCAGATGTATTGGCTACAAAGCAGGCCTTGCTTTTCATTGTTTTGGTTCAGTATATACCGCGGTTTCTTCGTGTCTTGCCCTTGACATCTGAACTGAAAAGGACAGCAGGTGTCTTTGCAGAAACTGCTTGGGCTGGTGCTGCTTATTATCTGATGTTATATATGCTTGCAAGTCATGTAAGTGCCTACCTTTGTTCTCTTTATAAATTACATTTGTTTGAATTATATAATCGACTCAATCACTGTTGCTTATGTTGCAGATAGTTGGAGCGTTTTGGTACCTTTTAGCGTTAGAACGCAATGACGCATGTTGGCAGGAGGCTTGTAGTGACGCAGGGAAGAAAATTTGCACAACAGGTTTCTTGTACTGTGGGAATCAAAACATGGACGGCTATGATGTTTGGAACAAGACCAAAGAATCTGTTCTTCAGTCCAAGTGCCGCGCTGAGTTAGATGATCCTAATCCTCCATTTGACTTTGGGATTTATACACAGGCTTTATCCTCTGGCATTGTCTCTTCTCAAAAGTTTATCACAAAGTATTGTTATTGCTTGTGGTGGGGCCTTCAGAACTTGAGGTGCCTTTTATTAACTCCTTTTGTCTTTGAGTTTCTATATAAATACATAACACTTTCTTTATTTTCTTTCATTGGTTGCACAAACAGTACACTTGGACAAGGGCTTGAAACCAGTACATACCCATTGGAGATTATGTTCTCCATCACTCTGGCCATCTCCGGGTTGATTCTCTTTGCTCTCCTCATCGGAAACATGCAGGTGACTTTAGCTACCCATCATGATCAACATACATTTTCTGTAAGGACTTGTCTAACAACATATGAAATCTTTGTGACAGACATACCTCCAATCTCTTACCATCCGGCTGGAAGAAATGAGAGTGAAGAGGCGTGATTCAGAGCAATGGATGCATCACAGGATGTTACCACAAGATCTTAGGCAGCGTGTGAGACGCTATGACCAGTATAAATGGCTGGAGACACGTGGCGTAGATGAAGAGTATCTCGTTCAGAATCTCCCCAAGGATCTCCGGAGAGACATCAAGCGCCATCTTTGTCTGGCTTTAGTGCGCAGGGTAAGATCTCCCCACTGTTATCTATTCAAACTTCTTAAGAGGATCACTGAACCTTTTGAATATTAGGTTCCATTGTTTGAGAGCATGGACGAGAAGCTGCTGGATGCGATCTGCATGCGGCTGAAGCCATGTTTGTTCACAGAGAGCACCTACTTAGTCCGAGAAGGAGACCCTGTAGACGAGATGCTATTCATCATACGTGGCCGCCTCGAGAGTGTGACAACAGATGGAGGCAGGAGCGGTTTCTTCAACTACAGTCTCCTCAAAGAAGGAGAGTTCTGCGGTGAAGAGCTTCTGACATGGGCGTTGGATCCAAAATCAGGTGTGAACCTCCCGTCCTCCACAAGAACCGTGAAAGCTCTGACAGAAGTAGAGGCCTTTGCGCTGGCCTCAGAGGAGCTGAAGTTTGTAGCAAGCCAGTTCAGGCGTCTGCATAGCAGGCAAGTGCAGCACACGTTCAGGTTTTACTCTCACCAATGGAGGACTTGGGCTGCTTGCTTTATCCAAGCTGCGTGGCGGAGATACTGCAAGAGGAAGAAGATGGAAGAGGCAGAGGCAGAGGCCGTGCCCATGTCAACCACTGGAAGTTCATCCTCCATGGGGGCTGCGTTTCTTGTCACGAAGTTTGCGGCTAGTGCGCTGCGCACCATACACAGGAACAGGAACACACGGATTAGGGAATTGGTAAAGCTGCAGAAGCCTCCTGAGCCTGATTTCACTGCGGAAGATGCTGATTAATTGAGCAGCTTATAGACCTGCTTGTTTATAATTATAGGTAGAGATGTTCTGTAAAATGTTTGCGTGTGGAAAACAGAACTAGAAACCAAGCCGCCGGCATAGCCATTGGATGGAATAAGTGGAGAGGCTAAAAATCTCACTTCGATTATATAACTGAAGATAACAAATTCTGAACCACTGAGATCATATTTTTTCCCGAGTCATTGCAAGTGTTGATATGTTAGCTTTGGTACTACTCATGTATCGAAAATCGAAATAGTATGTTTCCAACAGGATGCTCTCTGTACAATAAAAGGGTTCAATAGTAAGTAAATCACGATGTCAAGTAGGGTTCAAGCTTATCTTGCTTGTGTATATCCACATTCTGTTTGATTGACGAATATTCCTTACTGATGTCATTCATTCTGGTTTATGTTCACGATGTTGTTAGAACTTCTTGTCCTTTCCCGTGCTTTTCGCCAACCACATGTGGTCTGCAATTCCGAGGAAAAGACAGGCCTTCAGGTTGTTTCTATGATTCTATTTCACCCTTCTTTGCATAAGACGCTTCTTTGACCAAGTGTCTCATAGGTTTAAGCAACTGTGCAAAACGAAGTGGAACATGTGCTCTGATAAGCGTCCCGTTCTCTGTGTATTCCTATATATGCAACAAACACAAAGACATAGAAACATTTTGAGTTGTCTGTATCAATAAGAAAAGAAACCAAGCAAGATGGTCAGTCATATACTCACAGTTTCTTTCACCATTCCAACCTTGTGTATGGTGCTTAGAAGGTCCCCTTTATCAAATGGCAAAAGGGCTTCAACCCAAACCATTGAATCCTGTAACATATTTTTTCAAGAACTAAATTTCCAATGTGGCACAATCATAAAACCAGAGTTCAAAACATTTTGATGAAACACAAACCTTGAGCTTTTCATGAACAGCATTGCAGAATTTGTCTAGTCCTTCTCCAGTCAGAGCAGATATACAAATTACATCCCCATGTTCCTCTGCTTCCAGCTTGACCTTTTGAGGATCATCCACTCTATCAACCTAACCGAGGCGTAAAGAGTATTATTAGTTATTCCCGTCAATTTTGCACATAAAGGAATCATATTCGTCTCTCTACTACTTTACATTACCTTATTCCACACAACCAATTTTGGGATTGATGAAACATCGAGTTCAGACATGACCTTTTCTACAGCTTCTATTTGTTGATTTGCCAGTGGGTGGCTAAACATTTTACAAGCATATTATCATTAGGAGGTGGTGAAGTTAAGATGTCTTATGATTGATTAGCCCATAACAACCAGGATATGAAGATACCAAACCTGATGTCAACAACATGCACCAAAAGGGACGACTCTGATATCTCTTCGAGTGTTGCTCTGAAAGCAGCAACCTGCAGGAAACACTTTCCAGCTAAGTTACACACCCCACTGACACAATGCCGCAGACCCAAAAAGCATTCTTCAGTTTGATTCAAAGAGACACTTATGGGAATGTTAACAAACAGATCTGCAACCACACGCAGAGATATCCAGGTACGAGCTAGTTGAATAATAGCCATTAGGGCCTTACCAAGGTGGTTGGTAACTTTTGAATAAAACCAACAGTATCTGTGAGAAGAAACTCCTTCCCGTTGTGCATCTGACGAACAAGGAACCAAAAAATAAATCTCAAGTCAAAACTCGATACCACATTAAATACCATGCTATCGCAGATCTGCTCTTCTAGAAAATTCACTGACCTGAACCCTTCTGGTAGTTGGATCAAGGGTCGCAAACAAACGATTTTCAGCGAGAACATTAGCACCAGTCAATTGGTTCAAAAGTGTACTCTTTCCAGCGTTTGTGTAACCAACCTAAAACACAATCGGCATAAAACATTCACATATGAAATGAAATGTTGATCAATTCCTACGAGTTTAAAAAGACTGTCCTGAACTTACCAAAGATACAACAGGAACAGGTATAGCAACACGCCTGGTTCGATACTGCTTCCGATGCTTTCTAACAGATTCCAACTCTTTTTTGAGAACTCCAATCTAGCCAATTTAATATCAAAACATTTCAATACACTTCCATCTTAATGGACCAATACAGAAATACCTAAACAAAGACACAGAGCCTAAGAAACTGCTCAGCACAAATATAATCACAAACTGTGTCATATCTCTTGGAAAACGATCAGAAGCAAAAGAGGCTAAAAACTGCAGAAATATATACATATTTTACTTACTTGAGTACGCAAAATACGCTTGTCAACTTCAATTTGTTTTTCTCCCATACCCTTAACTTGACCACCTGATTGACGCTCAAGATGAGTCCACATTCTAGTTAGTCGTGGTAATTGGTACTCCATCTGTGCTAGAGCAACCTGCAAACCATTCCAGATTGAGACAATGTCGGACATGGTTCTAGAAAGAGCATAACTAAAAGTCTTCACCATCTCTATCCGTAAGCTTAATGTTACCTGCAAGGCTGCTTCGTGGGTTGCGGCCCTTTGGTTGAAAATATCCAAGATAAGGGCGGTGCGGTCACAAACTCGAACATCCCCACCAAAGGCCTTTTCCAGGTTACGCAACTGCCTGAAATTAAAAATATGAAGTAATAAGAAATGAAACACAAACACTCAATTCACATGTATGTTGACAAACTAGAGTGGAAACGAACAAGAGCATGAAACTCGTACATACTAACACAATCAATGACCACTTTAGTAAATAGTAAATAGCTGAATGACAAAGACAAGCAACAGTTGTGTGAAAGAAGAAACAGAATAGCTTGCTGTGAGGAAAAAAAAAACTTATAAAGATTATAGCAAGACGCAGGGTTGGTGTCAGTTCAAGAGGTACAGAGAAACGTTACCCTGGTGAAAGCTCATCGTCAAATATCACAGTCTCAACGTCGAGTGCATTAATAGCGCTTTTGATCTCAGAGACCTTTCCGGATCCAATGTAAGTTCTAGGATTTGGGGAAGCTAGCCTGTGTTATACCGTCACTGACACTAGCATCACAGTGGACCTAGAATCCATTTCTAAACCCATAGCAATCAATACATAAGAGAACTAAAAAGCAACTAACTTTTGATAGGTAGAACCAACGACCATAAGGCCAGCAGTATCCGCAAGCTGTTCCAGCTCCTCAAGAGACTCCTCTATATCAAACAAACACTCTCCGTCACCCTTTCTTTCAACTCCCACTAGATACGCCTTCTCCTCAAACACCTGCAAAATTCACAAAAATGATTTTCTGCTTCTTTAACACTAAAACCATAACAAAAGAAGAAGGGGGTTGCAACCTCCTTTCCATTTCTGAGCTTGAATCTATCTTCTAAGCTCTCTTCATCTCCTTTCTTCTTCTTCCTCTGCATCAGCGTCATAGTTGGAGCAGAAACCGTTTCTTTCTCCAAATCTGGCTCCTCCCCCTCCGCAGAGAAGTCGAGAAACTGAGGGATTTCATCTTCCTCCACGCTTTCCTCGAAATAATCGAGACTGAGTTTACAAGATAACCTCCACGAATAGGAGTTTCCATGAAGAAGAGAGAGTGTAATCGGGCGATTAGGTTTAGGGATGGAGTTCGCGCGCCAGTGAGATTTGGGAATCGGAGAAGAAGAAGGAAACAAAAACGAGCTCATGGTTGGATAATATTGAAGTGACCCTCTCGAAGATTGTGGTGGAGGGAGGGAGTTAGTTTTTATACCCCAACGTCTTCAACTACGTGACGTTTTCTGATTCCCTGAATGAACTGCTTTCCGTTTTTTATTCTATTTTTTTTGCTTTATCTTTTTGTTTGCTCCCGAAAGCTGTCTGCGATGAAAAACTGCCTTACACTGTAAATGAATAAGCATATTATTATTGGTGGAGCAAAAAGAGATACTACAAGACGAGAGTTTAAAGAGTAAGGGGATGTGTCAACTCTTTGTTTCATCACAAACAGAACAAAACTGAGGACAAGAGATGAAAACAACTTCTAGTGTCTATATAACCTCTCTTGTTAACATTACTACTCTCAAGGCAAATACAGCAGCAACATGTGGATTACAATTTTTTTTTTTTTAATAGATTATGGATGGTCTTACTTATTCATCATATCCGGAAGCCTGTCTTTGCAGTATTCATGCGTTGCGTCCATTTCTTCTTTGTATCTGTATGTTGTTTCTTCGACGGAAACAACTGGAACGGGTTCGGCCCTGCATACATCTCCTCTTTCATCCTTATCTTCTTCTTCTTCCCTCTATCATATTCTTCATCCCTGCCACAATCCCAATACCATTTATCATGTAAAACAACTGCCCAATAATATAATAACCAAAACATAAATCTCGAGCTCACCACTCATCTGCTACATATCCGATTCTCGAGTCTTCTTCACTCTTTCCCATCTTAGAAGCTGAAACTTCCTCATCCCATTTGGCAACTGCAATGGTTCATAAGACTTAATCCCATCAAACACAATTGCATATTCTAAGAGCTCTTGCTCAGGTCAACGGCTTGATTGATGCATTTGGAGAATGATAGGTGTTATCTCCTAACTGGATAAAGTTCGTTATAGCAATACAGTTGAGAAGAGGGAAGGCTTACCCACTGTCTCTGGCAAACCACGTGTAAGAATGGTCACCTGTTCTTTTTGTAAAGAGTTTTGTTCTTCTTTTGCGCTCTCTCTCTTTCTTTTGGCGTTTTGGCTTGCTTCAGACATGTCAGAGCTCTTCAACGTTTGCTCTTGGTCTGACGCAAGAACGGCACCATTTTGATTACTTCTCTCCTTGAGCTCTACGGCTGGAGAGCCAAGCAACACATTCCCATTACGACTCCTTATCTTTTCATCATGGAGATTGACACAGTTATCCTTTCCATACAAGCAACCCGAGCCAGAAGAAGCAACTTCGCTAGTTATCTGTGAAGTGGAACGCTCTTGATCTGTAGCACTTGATCTTCTCTTTTTCTGTTTCTTCTTTTTGCGTACGCCCAAGGTCAGCTTAAAAGATTTGAATCCCACCTTCAGGGTTTTCATGCTACCCTTGCGAGTTTTTCTTGGTGTGGTGAGTGTCCCCTCATCAGAACTTGCTTTCACTGACTCAATGGAAGTGGCCGAACCCTCCAACTGACGTCCCAAAGTCTGATTAACATGAACAGCTTCTTCAATAGGAGAATTACCAACCGATACATCTCTAACCTGGAGAGCATAGCCAAATGCAAGTTAGAAACACTCAATCCCATTAATAAAAAAGGTGGCCATACAAAACAAGATGCTGACTCGTGAAGGTAGGTAATTAATTGTACACTCACCTTCAGTGAATTGGCAGCCTCTTTCAAGTTATTTCCATCTTTAGCTGCGGAAGCAGGCAAGTTGACGAGAATTTGAGTGTTTGTGCTGCCTTCCAGGAGAAGAGAATCCTTCCCTAGTAATACTGTGCACGCAGCCTTGGAACCATACTTTACCAAAGATACTTCCCCATTAGCCTGTGGAAGTGGCACTTCCTTCTGAAGGGTCTCTTTGGTACATAAAACTTTCTGTGTTGAGACAGCAGGAGCACGTAGATCACATGGTTTCAAGGGTGCTGAACCATTTTCCCTCTTAAGGATCCCATTTGCCTCCACACTGCTGGAAAGTTCTTTCTGAGTCTCTTTGGCATTTAAATCTTTTTGGGCCAAGACAGCAGGAGCACCTTTATCACATGATTCTAATGGTTCTGTATCATTTTCCCTCTTTAGTATCCCTTTTGCCTCTACAATGCTTGGGGCATCTTTCTGAGTCTCTTTAGCATTCAAATCTTTTTGGGTCAAGACAGCAGGAGAACCTTTATCACATGATCTCAAGGGTGCTATACTATTGGCTACAGGAGCCTTTAAACTAGATGCTTTCATGACACCTGAGCCATTCACTTGATCATTTCGGCTAGAGAATATATTCAAAGAAGCTCTGTTTGTGGCAACGCTCTCTCTGGGAGTCTCTTTATTAACCACGGCAACCGTGTTCTTTGGGGCTGGGTTTTGTCTATCACGAACATAGAATAGCATATACGCCTTCTGATTGAACACAGTATTCTCACTAACTTTGGAAACCTACACCAACAATGTAAAGAGGAACTTACCACAAGGAACCTATGTACAATTTGCGACCCAAAAGAACGTAGAAACATCGCTGCTTACCCTGTTGTCATCAAGGGAATACCACATGCCACTTGAAGTGCGAACAAAGCAGGCGTAGTGACCAGAATGACTACTTCGACCATAATGAACCAAAACACCATATAGAGTGTACTTCAAATTACCTGCCTGTTCAACACAAGTACATGAACCAGATTATCTAAACAACTCCAAGAACATGTCAAAATCTTAGAAAATAGAGCACAAGACGAGGTCTACTTACACAGGGACCACTGACAAAAGGTTTCATGTCAACTGCAGAGGCAAACTGGACCTTCTTGTCGATTTTTTCGGATCTGTGCGCTTCGAACCGTTTGAGATGTACAGTTAGGACATAAGGCGCTTTAGAAACAGTTAGCTGTTTTACAGCCCTAACCTTCTGCTTGCATCTTTCACACTGGTAAACTTTTGCACCATCATCTAAGAGCTCATCAGCAGTGAAGCGTGAAAGTGCTCTCTGCAGTGAATCTGCCTTCGAAATGTCTAGACTCAGGTCAAGAAACGGATCAAACTTGTCTGAGCAATGTGAACATTGCGCGCATTTCACCTGAACAATAAAAAATATTAGAAAAAGCTGAGGCCATAGGTAAAATATATGCTCCAAAGGATGCAACTTTACCCGACTACGGAGGCTACCACCAAATATTTTGTGAACCAAGCTGCTCCTGTAAGCATCAGAGGATTCACTTGGTACACCAGAAGGCAAACAACACCTGTGCATGCACTCCAGCAAGTTGATCATGTATTCATGTGCATCTTCCTGTCGACAGTTTCTGAAGTTTCTTGATACGCCTAATCAACCAGTTGAGAATCATCCCTCATTAGTCTCTGATTAGTAATTGGCACACTAATAGTTCAAACAGGGCAAGGTTCTGAGAAGCATTACATCGCAAGTTGGAGACCAAATATTTGGGTGCTACTATTTTGCCACTAGCTTGAAGAGCAAGCCTGACATGCTTCTGCATTGCACATAAAGCACAGAACCCAGCCATATGACCTACAACCAAACGTTTTGATACGAACATTGTCTCAGACACTCACTTAGTATAAGAATTAACCATAGCATCTTAAAAGCAACTTACATCGTCTCCCATGGCCCACATCTTGCAGGTAAGCAGCTAAAGGCTCCGTGTAAGTCAAACACTGCACTACCGAATTGAGAAAACATGTATTCCCGAGATTCTCCAGACCCGCACCCTACAAAATCAACCGACACAGACTCCAGATATTATCAACAAAAGTTCAGAAAGGAAGTATCTTTAGGGAGGACGACGTAGCAACTCACGATTTTGCGGATGGTTCTGCTGAAAGTAAGCTCCCGATCCAACCCATGTTCCAACGGATCAGACCCATCAGACCTTTTAGATGAGGGAGAAGAGAAAGCTCGCTTGTTAGCTGAGGAGGGATTCAAAGTCTCCATCTTGAAATCGGAACCCTATGAAAGTCGATCTTTCTAAAGACGGCGGAAGCGGAGGAGGAGGAAGCGGCGTAAGATCAGTTACTCGGCGGATCCCGATCCGTCTTGGATCATTTACGAATCAAAAGGAATCAACAACCTCGCGTTGAGAAAAAAAGACACGGTTTTGCGTTTTGTCGGGAGCAAAAGTTGTGTGAAGAGAGAAAGGAAGAAGAAAGAGAGCTTTTTTACGGCTATCTTCTGAAAGAGAAAGAGAAAGAGAAAGAGAGTGGCAGCTGCAAACGCACTAATAAACCCTAGCAAGTACCCATCCCGACATAACTCGACCACTTGTTTTTTTTTTTAATTTTTTGGTTTAATCTGACTCATCATTACAAGAACAAGAGCTTCGTGTTTCGGTTAAGGTGGTCTTGACCGCGCCGGATTATTACCGGGAAATGAACAGTATTATACAGCGTGGACCTAAGTTAAAAGCCCATTTATATGATATTTGGAATTTGCTTCGAATATTGGGCCTTCTAGTGAGTAAGCCCAATTCCCTTTTTTTTCTTGCTAAATACTTATGAAACTAAGAATATATTATAACCACAAGACACAAGTTGAGCATTGATAAACTAATCAATAAAGAAGTATGTTGCTAAAAAAAAAAAAATATTTTCTGTAGAAATCTGAAAACTTTGCTTTGTTTGTTGTAGAAATCTGAAAGCTTTTAAAAATATATTATTAAACTAAGCTTAAAAGCTGAAATGAAATAAAGGTAAAGAGAGGAGGATTTGCATGGGAAAGAGATAAACTACAAAAGTTATATAATAGTATCAGACACCGTTGATAATGGTAAAACAAGTGTAAGGATCCCGAGTAGGTGAAGACTCCATAGTACGTTTGTATTTGTATATTTTAAGATAGATTGTGTGAATTGGGAGGAATTCAATATCTAATCCCCATAAGATATGCTCAATATTGGGGATGAAGCATATTTCGTTATCGCTCGCTTACTTGTTTCATTTTTTAAAATTAGTCATTGATAAATTAAGTCTACGTGTGTATGTTGGGGGTTTTATGGTAAATGTCAACCGCAACTACACAATTTTTAATTGAAATATTTATATGTTCGCTTGCTACAACCAATCGTTGCCACGGTAGTTGGGCTAACAACAAATTTAAAAACGTATAATGTATTCGCCATGAAGAGGGAAAACAAATTGTATTTTATCATATACAGAAAGAAGAAAATGTAAAAAGGGATAAAGAAGGTGCATGCAGATACAAAAGAGAGGCAAAAAACAATGAGGGCAGGTGTATAGGGAAACGTGACACGAGTCACGTGCTCTCCCACTCGACCACGTGCCGTCTAAGCAATCCCACCAATCCAACTTCCGATTCGATTCTTTACATATTTGTTAACTTTGATTAATACTCTAGTTAGTTAAATTGAATAATTTAATTAGCGTGATTAGACACATGCGCACGCACGCAGTTGCTACTTTGCACTTGTATGTATTACGGAGATCGAGTTTTGTAGATTGTAGGAAGACAGTAGGAGTTTCTTAGGGATAAACATGTTCTTAGGCAGAGTAGTTTATCCAACATACCTAAGCCTTGCATGTAACGGTATTTGAGTGCTTAATAAACACGTACTATATATTTATCTATTATTATGTCTTGAAATTTACATTTGGATGCTTGTAAATCTACCTGTCTATATAATTACGTACCGGTTGTGTTTTATGATCTTTTTTCGTCAGGGAAAAGTTGTCGGTGGTACTCATTTCACCGATCCGGTTACAGTATTTCGTGCTTTTATAAGTAAGGAACTATAAAATAAATAAATAAAACGTTAAATTGGATTTATTTGTTCATTCTAAATCCCAAACACTCAACCTTTTGTAAAAAATGATTTAATTTGACTTATATTCAACTCAGTGAACTCCTTTCTTGAATCCAAGCTCATTTACACTGGTTCTATAGCCATCTGTATTTAATCAAAAGCTGAGTACTTTCATGATGAATGTGAATATGGAGAGAAGCTTTTCACTTTGATCTCGTGAGTTAACAAAAAAAGAGGAAGAGGAAGCAATTCAAATTTTTTTTATGATTAGTTTTCTCGTTATATCTAACATTTCATACTAATCAAACCGTTAGTATTTTTCATGGAGACGAATACATAGAGAACCTTTGATTTGAAGCCATTCATTTACACGACACATGTTGTTTAAGTAAAAGAAGAATTGCATCATACATCCATCGAACAAATTATAATTCAGAGAACTTTTTTTCACATGGCGTCAACAAATGTTATATAGATGGAGCATGGAAGGAACATGATCCATACACGGGGCAGGGATGGGTCTACAGAAAAGGTGGATCAACTCATACCATGATGGGTGCAATGTCTATTCGCAGGAGTCTATCACCTTTACATGCGGAATGTGAAGCTTTGATATGGGCGATGGAGTGCATGAAGACCCTACAAATCTCAGAGGTAGTGTTTGCAACTGACTGTTCTCAATTGGTGAAGATGGTGTCTACACCGACAGAATGGTCGGCGTTCACTACACACATGGAGGATTTTCTGCGATGTAAGGAATTATTTCTTAACTTTACTATCCAACATATCCCAAGGGCGCAAAATACTCTAGCGGACAAGCTGGCACGAGGTGCTAGGACTTCGCCATTTGCTATGGTTTATGTTGACTCAGTTCCTCCGAGGTGGCTCTCGGACCAGAAATCTTCTTCTTAGTTTCTTAGCCTTTTGTTGTAAAAAAAAAACAAATTATAATTCACCCACTACTTAAAAACCCTGTTTTTTCAATATACACTGTACGCATTATAGATTATTGCCATATTATCTTTCTCAACCAACCGGTGAAACCTACTAACAAAAATAATTAAAAAATATATAAAAAACTCTTAGCCACATCTTCTAATCAATCACCACCACCGCCACGTCTCTACTCCACCATCTCTTTCTACTGTCTCTCTTTCTTCTTCAGATTATTAACAAAATCATACATTTTCTTCTGTCACATAATTCTTCTCTTTCAATACTTCACCAAAAGAACAATCAATTGTTCTAAAGAAGAGACAACGATGAAGTCATAGACGGTGAGCACACACAACAACTCTTTCATTTCTTTTACTTTTTTTAAAAAAATCTATTGATTCTCACAATCATGCTTTTGTTTTCATACTCTGTTTTTGTTTTTGTTTTTGTTTTAAAGATCCAATGGTGAAGAACAGACAACGATGAAAGCATAGACGGTGAGCACACACAACAACTCTTGCATTTTTTTCTCCTTTTTTTCTTAAATCAATTGATTCTCATAATCATGCTTTTGTTTACATACTCTGTTTTCGTTTCTGTTTTTGTTTTACAGATCCAGTGGTGAAGAACAACAACGGCGAGTCGGTAAAAGCATCATCGTGTCGGGAAAAAGAGAGGAGATGAAGACGATCTCTATATGGTAGTGAAGAATAATGATGGTGAACGGAATGAATGTGTATCAGCCTGTCTAAAAAAAGAATTAAAGAAGATGAATTCGCCGTCTAAACTATATTTGGTGAAATGAATAGTAAAGTATATATATTCTTAAGTATAGCTACCTATGTACGGTTACCATATTATTTGAGACATATTTCTATACTACTCCTTAAAAATGTAATAATATGTCATGTTTTTAAATTTGATAGGTCTCTTTTTGTCATTTTGTGTGATTGATTGTAATATGAAATTCATTTTTCGAGTGTTGGACAAATTTGATTATTTGAAACATTCGTTTACTATACTACTTAGACTATATGGAATATAAGATATGCAACATGCTAACCAAGTAAATGTGCTTTCAAGTGTTTAATATTGGAAAACAATTTATAGATTGTATTTGAGTTTATAGGTTTCTGCCTAGAGTTTAGATTTACTAAGTAAAGGTTTGGGTATAGTAAACCATATTATATACATTTTATTTAGGTTTATACTTCCTTGATTAGAGTTTAGCTTAATCTATTTATTTAGGTTTAGTGTATTTGGATTATTCTTCAATATTGGTTTGCAACAAGAATGTAAAAAACTTTAGAGTTTTTTTTTTTGAGTTATAAAGTGGAGAAGTAGTAGTTTCTAGTATTAGGTTTACACTTGTTGTACAAAATTCTTTTTGATGAATAAAAATTTAACATTCATTCAAAAAAATATATATATATATATTTTGATTAGAGTTTAGTAACTAGAATTTAGGGTTTAGTATTTAGAAGGTGAGAGGGTATGGTTGGGGTCAACATTAACTTCTTTCATGCAACCATAGATATTTTATAGTTCCATCAATGTGTACTATGTTATTTATTTTGTTTCATTCTATTTGGGTTTTGTGTTTATATTTGGGTTTAGGGTTTATATTTGAGTTAGGGTTTAATGAATAGAGTTTAGGGTTTAATATTTGAAAGTTTATATTTGGGTTTTGTGTTTATATTTGGGTTTAGGGTTTATAAACTTTTTTATTTTTTAAAAATTTATGTTTCTATCCACCCATTCTACTGCATATAGTAAATAAATATGTTGTAAATAAATTTATGACATGAGTTCGTGATGTGTTTGTAAATAATAGTGATTTATTATTGACCAGCAATAAAATTTTTTTTGGATGGATTAAATTGGTACGTGGCTACATGTGTTTCTATCAAATAAAGTAGTATTAATTTAATCTTCACCCTATGTTATTTTGACCAAGTCATATCTACCAATACAATATTACCAGATGATTACAAGAAGGAGGGACAGAACCGGATAATAATTGGAATAAATGATAGCTTTTACATTCTGTCAAAATCAATGTCATTTGATGCCAAAGTTGGTTATTCAGAAAATTCACCCAAGAAAGCATAAATAAAAATGTTAAAAGTTAAGGTGGAAAAAAAAAGTAGAGATTGTGATCATAAACCTTAATAATTGTGTTTAAGCAAGCATCTTACCACATGCAAAGGCTTTTAGGGGGTTAGTTAAAAGCAGTAGCCAACACCATATTTGGTGATCCATAGTCTCGTGAGACAATGACAGGTCCCCTCCTCTATCTAAGAACATCTACTCTCTCTCTCTCTCTACACACACATCAGTAGATGAAATTCAATTACTGACTTTGGTGTCCACTAACCTTCCTTCAGCTTCAAGGCTCATTATCATTACCACCCCTCGAAATCAACTCAGTTACCAGTAGGACAGTGACATAACGATATAGTATGGACCCAAGCATCAGTAGAAGAAGAAGGACTGGGGTTGGAGGAGCCGTTACTGCTGTAGGCTCTGTTTTGGAAACGAGAATGCACAGCGACGATGACGAAGTCATCTTCAAGACTATTCATCTTCATGCTGCTGACGAAGAGAAGAACTCTAACAAGCAGATGAGCTTAAAGGAGGCTACTTTGGTGGGTGTTAACGGGAAGAGACGGCCTCTGAAGCTAACGAGGCCGACATCGATCGGTTCTACTCCTCCGATGACGCCGAGGAGATCGATCTCTAGTGACGTAAATGACAAGGCTTTGACTGTGTCTGTGGCGGCGAAGAAGAAGGTGAGATCTGATTCGGTAGAACGGGTTGAGAAGAAGAAGACTCCGGGTCGGGTTAAGAAGACCCGATCGGAGCTTCGCACGGCGGTCGTCAGCTCCGGTGAATTTGATTCAGTTCCGCTGAGGAAGGTGAGCTCATTGCCAGCTCACAGGTCCGAGAACTCTTATGAGAAAACAGAGGATGTAAATGTAAAAACAGAGGATACCGTCGAGGAAAAGCCGCAGATCACAGAGGAAGTCAAGGAGTTCAGCGTCTGCAAGGAGATGGTCGTCTCCGCTAATTCGAACGAAGATGAGCAGATCGACAATGGCGATCACGATCACGAGGAGGAGGAAGAAGAAGAAGATGATGAGGAGGAGGAGGATAAAGAAGTGGAAAAGCAGAGTATTGATGTGAAAGATATGAACTTTGCGAAGGAGAGTAGCGAAAACAGAGATGAGAGTAAACAGTACCGTCAATTTCACAACGGAACCGTTACATCGCCGTCAGCCGTCCGTAAAGTTCCGCCGCCGCCAGTGATCAAAACGGAAACTTCGGTTTACTCGGTCCCACCAAGCAAAGGTTTTTGATCCCGAATCTCAGTGCTCTGTTTCATCATCCGCCATTTTCATACTTTGTTTTCACAACTGTGTCCAGATACGTATGCAGAGGAAGAAGATAACTTTACTCATCCACAGAGCAAACTGCAGAGCCTGGGTGAGATTCTCGATGGTGTTCAGTGAAAACACTCAGTTTTTTTTTTTTTTTTTTTTAATTTCAATATATATATAACTGATGTAAATGAAATGAAACAGAGGATCTTGTGATGTGGAGAGATGCATCAAGGTCGACGCTTGTGTTCGGCTTCGGAACATTCCTCATCATCTCTTCTTCATATGCCAATAATCTCAACTTCAGGTTTGTCCCCACTAGATTAAAGGAAATAAACACATGATGGTTAAGTAGCAAGAAGAATAATGTGAATAGATGATATATACAGCTTCATAACAGTGGTAGCGTATATGGGACTCATCTATCTCGGCGTCACATTCGTATTCAAATCTGTGATCCGCAGGTAAATGATGCATAGATACCTTTCTCTCCTTGTCTCTTTGCATGTTTGGTTTTGAAACTCTAGAGTCTTAGAGAAAATCTATATTTGAACGAGCGCAGGGGAATAGTGGAGGTGGAGGAGGAGAGGCATAAAGGGGTTGGAGTGAGAGAGGAAGATGTGAAGAGGATACTCAGACTCATAATGCCTTACCTCAACGAGTCCCTGTTTCAACTCCGATCCCTTTTCTCTGGCGACCCTTCCACCACCCTTAAGGTTAGTCTTCTTCTTCTTCTCCTCTCTTTCCTTCACTCTATTGAGCTTAACAAAGATGATGATGATGATGATCATGTTCAGATGGGAGTGGTGCTGTTCATTTTGGCCAGATGGGGCCCTTCTATCACTCTTTGGAACCTTGCCAAATTTGGTAACTTTGCTTCTACCATTTTCTAACACTGGACTGCAAGGTTTCTTGTTTTAGAAAGTGTAGTTGCTTAGATTCTGAGCTGTGAGTGTTTTGATTGTGTGAGCATAGGCTTTCTGGGAGCATTTACAGTGCCTAAAATCTTCATCTCATACTCAACCCACTTCTCTGCTTACGGTAATCAACAACACCTTTCATCACCTTTTATGTTACATCTTGGTTGCGACAGTTAATCAAACAGGTGTTGTGTACATTTTCAGGTATATTTTGGCTGAGGAGATTCAAGGACGCATGGGAAACGTGCAACCACAAAAAGGCGGTGGCTTTGGCACTCTTCACCCTCGTCTGGAACCTCTCATCCGTCGTTGCGCGTGTCTGGGCAGCATTCATGTTATTCGTTGCCTTTAGATATTATCAGCAAAAGATGATTTGGACGACTGATCAAGACGATGATGAAGATGAAGAAGAAGAAGATGTAGTAGACAACGAAGAAGAAGAAGAAGAAGAAGAAGAAGAAGAAGAACAAGTACTTAAACTTAAAAGAAATTCTTATATGATGATGATGCCGAATAAACTAAAGAAAATTTCTTAAATTTCCTCCTGCCCATATGTAAACATAATGTAATAATTTCTCTAGTTTTTAGTTAGGGATCATCTGTTACTTCATTACACAGCTTCTATACATATTAGAATGTGAATATGATGTCCTCTGTTACTCACATTTAAATATCTTAAACCAATCTTATTCATCGTTAGGATGAGTTACTGAAACGTGAGTTATTCAAACTTAAGGAAATTAGGAATGTGTGTTATATGTCTTCATCTGCTTCTAACGGATAAGTCTTATTCTTGGTTATCCAATAGCCGGGGAGGTTCATGAACTGGGCACTACCTAGATATATAATATAATTTATAGAAAATGCCACGCTTTAACGTGTTTCAATATTATACTGGTTCCACTTACATTCGGTTGAACAAACGATAGCAACGTTGACACACCGCGAGCTGAGAAAGACGTGGAATGCACGTCTCTTATATTCCTGCCCCACCACCTCTGTTCTGTATCTACAACCAGACACGTATATGTGTACAATTACAAGTGTTTCTGTCTTGTCTGTGTTGTAAATTTATTTAATGCATTACAGTTAAAATAGTAAATAGATAACATTTGACTTAAGACAGGAAAAATGAAACACATGATGAGAGATCCTGTGGTTTAGCCCTTGGAGGCAGATACATCATCCATAGGAGAGGAGTCTTCAGGTGCAGCTACTGCTGCTACATTTTCCTCCTCTGCTGCTAACACATTGGATTTGGGGTTAAAGAGAGCTCCACGAGAGTGATTAGATGTAGATGACATTGCAGTTGCGAGAGAGATGGGCATTAAGCAAAGCCCTTTCCCTTGAAGGTACTGCATTGCAGATCCCATGTCTTCTTCCATCAGCTTTGCCACCCTATTTTCTGTTGACCTTAAGCTCTCGTTGGAAGATCCTGTTGCGTTTCCTTTCCCGTTTAAGCCATTGCACGGTCCAGAGAGGGCGTTGAGCCGTGCTCCTACCTACATTACCCAAAAACCATGATGGTTGTTAATATAAAAAGCCATAAAGACAGGCCGGTTCTGGCAACATCCGAATAAAACATTTGCTTATCTCCATATTTTAAAGACTTGCTATTTTGTTTCATAACAATTTAAAGAGGTATTATGTATAGGGCGTATGACCTCAATTTTTTAAAAAATTAAAATTAAGGTAAACATGTTTATACTGTAGTTTCCTAAATCTCAGATCTAACCCTGAATAAGAGAATAAGAAACTGACCTCGGAAGTGAGACCGTTGAGGCGTGGACCAACTGCACCTGCACCTCCCAATCTGCTCATGCTTAGTACCTTGACTTGCAGCTGAAGGAATCTAACATACTCGATGATCTCGTCCAGCATCGATGCCTTGTCCGTCTGCATCAACCAATTAGGTTAACGCAGATCCAGACAAGAGTTATATAAATCAGGAAAGTATTGAGTACCTTGTTGGTGTTGGGAACCAGTTCTTGAAGAGACTTCATACGCTCTGCAATGCGTTCTCTTCTCAACTAGTCAAAACAATACAATCAGAAACACATAATAATAGAGGAGATGGAAGAAGTGAACAATGAAGATATATACCCGCTCAGCTATGCTGTGAGGATCGGTGGCTTGACCTCTCCTAGCTCGCACCCTTGGCTTTTGACGAGCCACAGGTGCACTCGTGGTCGAGACTGTCCCTTGTCCCTGCAACCCATCTTGGCTGCCTATTGTTGGACCACCTGACTCCTGCATTGACAAACAATAACACAAGAAGATGTGATGCAAGGAATCAAAAACATTCTTTATCATGATGTAATGTGATAGTTTGGTGCCTGAGGTTGATGGAACTGGTCGGGGAAAGAGGCGTCGACGGTCAGAGAGTGCGGAGGAGGAGGATGAGGAGGGGGAAGAGAAGAGTCCCAGCAAGGAGGGAGAGAGGAGAGCATTGACATTGAATCAAGGAAGAAGTCATTGTTGTTTTGGTTTATGAACTCTCCCTTTCTTTCTCCATTCTCATTTCCCATCTCTTCTGTCTTCTGTCTTCTATCTTCTTCCTTTGCTTCCTCCAGCATTTTTATCACCATTTTGCTATTGTTTAAAATTTTGATTTAATATTTCTTTTACAAAAGTCGTACGTGGCCGGCCTCTTTGTATATTTGTTTTTGTTGTCAATAATGTTATAATCCAATTCTTAGATTTATTCGAATATGTACCAGCTAATATTTGTGTGTTGATCTATTGGTTTCATTAAGAGATCGAGTTTTGAATTCTAGAAAAATAATTTATTAACAATTATATAGATTAAATATTTTTTTTTATAAAATCTTTACAAGCTGTAAACAAAACCGCATATAAAACCACATATAAATTACCGAATGAAAAGGCGTCAATGTAATAATGTTATAATTTCAATTTTTTTTTTCTTTTAATAACTGGAAAAATTATTTATTATTTAGATTGTAACTAAATTATATAAATACATATAAAACAATAAGAAACAACAAATAAATAACTAAAATGATCGAAAAAACTTCCTGCGAACTTGAAATATTTGTCGCACTTTGAATATCAGATCTCTTTGTTGTATTACATTGGTTAATGCAATAGTTTTCTATTAGAACAATAATAAATAGAATCAATTTACAATTTGTTTTCTTTAAACTTTTAAATTGTCATGTTAGGTTAACTCAGGGGTAAACTATTATACTTTTTTTTTACCAAAAAAAGGAAAAAAAAAAACTCAGGGGTAAACTCTTTGCCGCTTGGAATAATTAAACTGTTCCTTGCGTTGCAAGTAATCATGGTATGAAAGTTAATTCACGCAAATCCAAAGGCTCGATATGTCAGGCCCAAAGCCCAAGCTAAAAGTGATCCAATTATTATTACACAACAGTGTCTTGTTTTCCTGTTTCGCATCTTTCTCTCTCTTCGATCTGAAAACTGAATCACCGACCGAATTGATCGGAACCCTAAGTCCGCCACAATGCACAGCCGGCGCCAGATCATAGTTAAATCTCCCTACTCTCAACAAACCGTCGCACTGCAATTAGATCCTTCGCAATCCGTATTAACTCTCTCAGGTCTCACTTCCTTACTCGAATCATGGCAACGTCAATCGCTATCTGATTTCTCCATCGCTCTAAATGAGAGGCCTTTGAACGCCTCTACACGGATCCAAGTATCTAACCTCCCTTCCGTCTCCATGCTCGCTCTTTACCCTCGCCTCGTTGGAGGTGGAGGAGATGGCGGTGCGACGGAAGCAGAGTCTCGCGATTGCTACCTCAACATGTACGCGGAGAAGAAACCCGACAAGGTTGATCCTAACGAGCAGAGGCTCTCCAAGTGGCTTAACTGCGCCTTGTCTAACGAGCCTCTGGCTGAGCCTTGCGTGATTGATCTCCTCGGGAATCTCTTCAACAAAGAAGCTTTGGTGAACGCTCTGTTGTTGAAGAGGTTGCCTAAGCAGTTCTCTTACATTAAGGGTTTGAAAGACATGGTGAATATCAAGCTCGCGGAGGTGGCTGGTTTCGATGGAGACACGACCAGTGCTAAGTTTCAGTGTCCGGTCTCAGGGCTTGGATTCAACGGAAAGTACAAGTTTTTCGCTCTGAGGGGGTGTGGGCATGTGATGAGTGCGAAGGCGTTGAAGGAAGTGAAGTCTCGTTCGTGTTTGGTGTGTCACGCGGATGTTAAAGATTCTGATAAGATTGTGATAAACGGTACGGAGGAGGAGGTGGGTTTGTTGAGGGAGAGGATGGAGGAGGAGAAGGCTAATCTGAGAGAGAAGAAGGGCGCTTCAAAGAAGAGCAAGAACGGTGTTGCTGTGGTGGTTGATGCAGGTGTGAAGGTGGGAAAGAGACAGATGGATGATGGGAATGTGAGTGGCAATGGCGTTACCGTGAAGAAATTCAAGGCAGGGGATGCAGTGCCGGTTAATGCTACCAAGGAAGTCTATGCTTCTCTGTTTACTTCGTCCAAGAAGAAGTCTGATTTTAGGGAGACTTACTCTTGCAGGTCACTTCCTCTCGGCAGGAACTGATTTGTTTGGACAGAACCATGTTCTTGTTACCTTGTTTGCTTTGTGATCTGCTCTTATTATATTGATATGTCTATTGGCTTTTGTAATCTGGCCACTGGTTATATAACAAGGAAAAGATGACTCCCTCGGAGTTCTCTTCTCTAACTGCGAGGCCTAAGAAGAGGTGTTCTTAGCCTTTGTATGAAAACATATACTCAATCGCTGAAGATAGAAAATAAGTTATGTGAAAGTAACATCTCATTACTTAACCAAGCTAGGTATCATGATAATGTGTATTTGACTGGTAACCAAATGAATTAAATAGAAACCTTGAAACAAAAAGATATCGGCTAAGAAAGTGCTGCAAATGTAACAGGAAGGTATGTATATGTAGTTTACATCAATGCACGGACGACAAGGGCTTTGCAACTCGATTCAAAAGCTATTATAATCATCCAAAAACAGACTAGCAGATTTGCACAGCAGTTCACATAAAGCTAATATAGTCCCCAGATAGTGGCAGAAAAGTTCTCCTCACTGGCTTAGCCGTGCCTCTCTTTTAAGCACCTGTGCAGGCATTGATGGAACATGTGTCAAGATTAAGTCTTTTGCAAAGTTTAGTAGAGGAAAAGAGAATGAAATAGAGGATATAGGGGCATGCACTAACCTCATCAGCAAACTTGATCAAAATGGTAGTCCGAGGACGCTGTTGTCCTTCAATGGGTACAAAATGAGCCGTTACCACAGCAGGAAACCCTGCGTTATCCAGAACTCCCTGCATACAGGAAATGTTGGTGGCTGCCTCAATCTTCTCCTCTTCTGAAACCATTTTAATATATAAACCGTACTTATGAATACGAACTCACCTTCACAATGCCGGCCACAAACGCCCCGCAGTTGAATGTTCCCATGTCTTTTGGAATCGATATGAACCTAGACGTTTTACAATTTATTCCATCACTTGTGTTTTTATATCGAGTGTTTACGGGAAGAGCTAGAGAGCAATCTAAACCTGTTGACGAGAAGCTCCTTCTCACTGATCATGTACTCATCTTCATGTTCAGTTCCTTTCTCAAGTGAATCAGCAACCTATAGGTTAAAAAAGGGCAAGTCAGGATCCACTATCCATAGAAAGACTCTTAGCAACTAATTCAATTCAAAGATCATGACTCACCTTTCCAAACAAGACCTTCCACACGGTGCTGTGGACAAAAGACAAGATTCCTAGTAACCGTGTCTCTCTCCGGTTTCCCTGATACAATGAACAACGAAAGACTCATTGACTGAACTCACCATTGCTCTTACATGAACCAAACTTATAAGAAAGGAAATGTTGTTTCTTTCAGGCAACACATATTACAAAGTTGTCTTTTTTTTTGGAAAAACAAAAGGTACCTTCTCTCGGTTGCAAAGAAGCTCCAAGACTCGAGCACCAACTGCATACCCAGCATCCTCTAGTCTGAGAAAGCCATCAAATCTTGGAATGTGAATGATTCAGACTAAGAAAAATAAAAATCATATGGGAAACTCTACCTTCTTTCAAGCTCAGCAATGTTGTCAACCTGGGTTTGATTGTACTGAACGAGCTCCGAGAATAAGAAGGCAAATGCGCTCAAGCTCACCTGCACTAATACACAGTACAATTAGATTGATCACCGCAAAAGAGATCAAAGCAGAAGATCGTAAGTCGAGAGATACAAATAAAATCCATCCTTCTCAAAACTATTAGATCCAGATCGTGGATCTAGGGGGGAGCGAGAGAAGTACCTCTTGTTTGCCTTTGCTGAGTGGCTTGTCAAGGACGTTTGAGTACAGTTTCATCTTCCCCACTCCGATCATCTTCTTCCTTTTTCAGCTACCCAGAACCCTCTTTTGATTTCCGGGAAAATAAACTGGAGTTGCTGCTTATTTTAACCCGGTTTGGTCTTTGGTTCGATGATGGTTAGCAAAAAGTTAATTTTTAATTGTAATTGTTCAGTTATAAACCGCTTGTATCTTTTTAATTCTATTTGTCCTAATTTGTTTTGGTGGGCTAGGCCCTAGCGATGATGTAAATGAGCCGATACTTGAGAGAAAAGCCCTTACCTCACTATCTCTCTCCTGCTTCATTCAAATCGTCTCTTCTTCCTCCGGTTCCGAGATCTCTATTCCGACGTTTTCTAACCTCCTCTCCGTTCCATCGACCTCAACCTCCGATCCCATGATCAAGATGTGGCAGAAGCTTATTCACCTTCAGTCTCTAGGGTTTCCGACGCCAAATTATCCACCGCTATCTCTCAGGACTTGAACTTCGATATCGAAGAACCCGATGCCAATTCTACACCTGCGATTCCTGGCCTATTCGTGTCTGCTTCTGAAGCTGGAGCGCTCTCTGGTTTGGCTACAGATCGAGGCGTTAAGCAAATGAAAGTAATTGAGCAGGTTGGCGATGGAGGATACAGATGACAAGGAGATGATTGGGATAGCGACAGCGAAGACAATCATCAGATAGTGGTGAATGACAACTTCATGATCGGATCTGACAGAAGGTCAAGAATGGGAGTTAACAACGAAGATGATGAAGAACCACTTGTTATAGTGGCTGACACGGATCCAAATCAACCTATGGAGGAGAAGCTTTGAGGAGACGATTGGTCTTCAAGCGGTGGGTATCATCCATTTAATTCTCAGTTTAAGGTCAGTGTCAGTGCAACAATGTTTTGTCACCTGTTAGATTACTTTAATGGCCGAGTTTATTCTCATGTTGGCCCCGTTATAGATTCTGTGTGCGTATCTCCTTTGTACTTGTACCTGAAACTAAATGCAAATGCAGAGTATGTTGATCAGAGAAAATTGGAAGTCTGAGTATCTTCTTCTTTACATAGCTGCTTCTGTTTTCTTAACCAAACTCTTGAGTGTTTGGTCATTAGTTTAAGAACTTGAAAGGGAGTTAAGAACCTAATGGTTTTCCTCTCTTCGTATATATACGCAATCCTATGCCACTACCAATCATGCTATGCAGGATTTTCTGTAAAATGTAAGCTTAGCAATTGAAGAAGAGGACTATAAAAAGAATAACTTACTTTATGAAGCAAAGATTTCATATTTTGTAAAAGAATAGGGAGCGAATACGCATAAGGATGACTCTGAGAGATTACTATTTTGTAGTAGTTGATGTAACTTTTCTCAAAGATTATTGGTGTTTTAGTTTTGTTCCTCGACAGAGAGCGAAGATATTATTATAAATAAAATTACTTAACGGCACTGTATTATTACACTGTAGTAATTTTGTTAGTGCTATTGTACCTTTAAATAATTGATCATTGTTTTTTTTTTTTTTTTTTTTACTTTTTGCAGGTTTACTATGTCGAGAAGGCGACAACTAGGCAAGTAGAATCTGCTTGTTGGAGAAGGTTCGTAAACAGATTATCAAGATTCAAAATCTCTACTGAAATCAAACATTCCTATGACCACAACACCCAAAGATTCGTTAGAGCTTTGATCTATTTTGGTTAACGTGAGTAAAACATAAATAGCCCAAATTGTGTCAGTTTGGAATACGCTGCAGGATAACATGTTCAACATTTGGAGTTATATTGTCTGATCAATCTTTTATTCAACAGCAAAGAGGACTCCCAAGGCCAGTATTGCCAGCAAAGAAAGGCCAAGATTAGCAGATGTGGCAATGGTGCCTGAATGAGGAGGGGCATGTGGCGGAGCTTCTTCATCAGAGGAGCCCATTTTTGCAACAGGAGGCAGAGGCGGATCAATCACGTCCTTAGCGTTAAGAGGCGGGCTTGGGGCAATAGCTGGTGGCTGTGCTTCCTTGGCTGCCACGGAGAGTAGAGCGCCAGCCTCTGCAGGTAAGATGGCGTAGGGCTGGTCTTTGTTCAAATCTGAGCATGGACTCCCTGGATTTGCATCAAACATATATCTTATCAGCCTTGTCTTGATTATGTGTACACTTATGTTTCATGATCTTGTAGAGGTTTAGAACTTACTCAAGTATCTGGTGGCGGTGGCAGGGAACTCCGTGATGACTCCATCAACGCCATTGCCTGCAATGAATGTTGCAAGCTCTACCGTAGGATCAGAGAAGTAGTCGAACGCTATGGAGATGTACTCGTTCCTTAGCACCGAGACGTAAACAGAGATATTCCCCTTGTGCATTTCCTCCACTACGTTAGTCTTCCCTGTGGCAAAGCTTTCGGAGATGGTGTCGAGAGAACTTCTCTTGAGATTGACTGCTTCTGCGTGCTTCTTGATTTCATCAACGGATGGCTTGGGAGCATCTCCGATCTCCTTTTCTATGCTCAAGACTCGAGTGTACGGAGGGACGGCCTCGAAACTTGACAGAACCGAACTGTCATCTGACTGAATCAAAACCTTTTGGGTTGATTGCTTGTCGAGTGTGGAATTGGTCAGACCGGACTTGACTGCGTCTACGATTCCAAGGCCTTTCTTTGAGGCTAAATAAGCAGCATTCTGTTAACAAATAAAACGTTAGTGGAGATGCCTTGAGTAAGTTAATAGTGAAAAAGACTTGCCTGGATGTTGATGAGAACTCCAGTGACTGCCTTTGCTTGCCAAACTCCAGGAAGTCAAGAGAGTCATGAACTTCCTGCATTCTTGTTTGCTGGGTTCTCTGGAA